>NW_002987159.1:38162-58405 GCF_000006295.1 Pediculus humanus corporis | reverse complement strand
CAAGTTTATGATTTTATAAAAGTAGGTTTTTTTAAATAAAGTTGATTTTTATTGTAGTTGTTAAAAAGGTGTATCGAAGAGTATAATAATTCGGACCAGCTGCGTACTGCCAGTAAATTGTATATTACCATTATTATTATTATTATCATTTTTTCATATACAAAAAAAAAAGTTATAAATAAATAAACTATAATTATAAGTTACCAATAATAATAAATAAATAAATAAATAATTATTTTTGTAAAAGTTACCACAACAAGAAAACAAAAAAAAAAAAAAACAATTTTAATTGTGCGCGTATTGTTGACATGTGAAACACTCCTCCTCCCCACCTCCCTCCCACACTTCCCTTAATCCCTCCCCCACTCCCCGTTTTATTATTATTATTATTATCGTGGGCCGAAAATTTCACTCACTCTCTCACTCTCTCTCTCTGGTAGTTTTTCACAAAATTTTTTCAGGTTCTTTTTTGTTATGGCTCCGACCGATTTTATTTTTAAAAATCTATATTATAAATTTTTTTTTATTTATACTAACAGCATCACATTATAATAAAAATTTTAATATATATTAAACGTGGATAAATAATAATAATAATAATAATAATAATAATAAATCGTGGAATTATAAGTAAAAAAAATTTTTTTTTATATATACATACGTGCATATAAACACACACACTTACATACATAAAACGCATATATATATATATATATATATATATATATATATATATATATATATATATATGTAAATAATAAATAATACAACCGTATATATATATTTTTTTGTTATATATATATATACATATATATATTTGTTATACTGAAATTAATTAAAATTAATTAACATAATTAATGTGTATTATTTTATATATATATATATATATATATAAATAAGGCGAAATTTTTCGTTTTTTTCGTAAATTAAATTGTATCGTTTCTTTTTTTTTAAAAAAATTAATAAATAAATAAATAAAACATTTTGTAGTTATCATATATATACATAAATATACTCTCGTTATTGAGAGAGACAAAAAAAAATTAAAAAAAAAGAAAGATAAAGAAAGAAAAAGATAGAAGGAAAAAAAATATATATATAAATAGTTTTAATACGACTACCTTTTTAATAAATATATTATTATTATTATTATTATTATACGATTTTTTTACGTATACATAAGTATATACATATATATATATATATATTTTTTTTAATTATTATCATTATTATTTGTTTAATTTTACGATGTGAGTTTAAAAAAAAAAAAAAAAACCAAATTGCGGTATTGAAGTTACCAGTGTTTTAAATATAAATAAATAAAAATCACGTGACATTAAAAAGCAAAAAAAAAATTTTCCAAAAAAAAATGTAAATAAATGTAATTTTTTTTTTTTTTTTGGAAAATGCTTGTCACGTGAACGGTTCCTGTTTTTGTTTAATTTAAAAAATTTTCGCGCCATTTTTTTCTCTTTCTTTTCTTTTCTGTTTAATTCCGCATATTCTTTTTCTTTTCAATTGCTTTCTATCTCTCTTTCTCTCTTTATTTATCTTCTACTATCCTATATCTTTTGCATGTTTATTTTTTTAAAAATTATTATTATTATTAAAATCGTTTAAAATTTTTTTTTGTGATTATTAATATTATTATGATTGTTTCTTTTTTTTTTTTATGATGTAAATTAATAATATTTCTTATCTCTCGGGTGCTTCATGTTTAAGATGTTAATATAGTTTACAATATTATATATATAAAAAACATGAGAGTTAATAATGTAAATAAAATAATTAGTTAATAAGGATATTATAAAATAAGTGTTTTATTAATTGTCACTTTTTTTTTCTTTTTTGTTTTCTTTTTTGTTTTTTTTTTTTTGAAATGTAAATTTATATTTAAAAAAAAATAAAATTAATTATATATATGCAGATATACATATATTATTATCATCATTTTTTTTTAGTTTGTTCTAGTCATAAAATAATCCGGAAGAAAAATTTTAATTTTTTTTTTGTTATTTTTAATTGTCATTTAATAATTTTGTGTTCGAATAATAGAAATTCTTTTTTCCGTTCGACAGATGAAAGAAAACCAACCGAATTGATTTCCCCCCGCTCCCCAGGTTACCACGTTTATTTTTTTTTATTAATAATTTTTTTATTAAATTTTATGTAAATTATTTAAAATCTTGAACATGCAGCATCTAATAATGATTTTTAACTTCTACACTCTATCCGAATCTAAAATAATAAATAATAGTAATAATAATAATAATAATAAATAAAGTTTTTTTATTACTTATAATTTTATTTTTAATTTTTTTAAAAATATCGGTGATAGGTTTATTTTGTTATTATTATTATTATTATTATTTATTATTTTCATCGTGATCGTAATCATTATTATTCTTTCTGTGTAAAAGCTGATTGTAATTTTTTTTTTTTTTTTAAGTGATTGCTAAAACATGCTTTTGTTATTCTTTCTTCGATACACTTATTTTTTTTTTTTTTTTTTTAAATTTTTTAAGTTAACAATAATAAATAATAATAATAATAATAAAAGGCTTTTCTGGTATGTGAAAAGTGTTGTTTAGGCCTTAGGTTAAAATATAATAATAATAATAATAATAATAATGTTCACTTAGTGAAAATTAATAATAATATAAAATAGATTATATTGTTGAAATGTAAAATAATAAAATTGTGCTGCTGTACGAGGGCATGAAATTTAAAAAAAAAAAAAAAAAACACCAAAAAAAAAAAAGATAATAATGAATAATAAATTAGGGTGATAATATTTTAAAGGTGTTAAAATTATTATCATTATCTTCTCTCCTTACATTGAATAAAAATCAATTTTTTTATTTTATTTAAGCACTGATAGTAAATTTGCAGCACTGTAAGTAAATTTTTTTAAACACATCTTTTTTGTTATTTTTATTCTGTTTCAGTTAACTGATTGATAAGTAAATTATCATAAATTGTCAATTGTTTATTAAGAGCACTGTTTGAATGTGTTTATGTTAAAAAAAATAATAATTTTTATTATATCACAAATAGTTCATTTTCCTTTTTTAGGCATTTTAACAGGCCTTAAATAAGGATTGTCAATTGTTTCTAATTCTGTAGTCTTTACAGGTTCTTCAGTTTTGTTTTCTCCTTCTGCATTTTCTTCATTTTTTTCAGGAGAACTAGTTTTACGAAATTCATTTTGCCTCATTTCGAATTCCTCATAGTCGAATACTTGATCTTTTAATAACAAGGCATTTAAATAAGCAGGATGCCCTACTTTGCAAGGAATTAATGGAAATGGATTATTATTGTCTGGTGTTAAAAACAAACTGTGTTGTTCTCCAGTCTTTGCAACAAATCTTGTTAAAGCCCTTTCTAAATCCCTCTTTTGAATTGCTGATTTTTCTCTAATAGCTTCATATTCAGTTACAGGTTGCTTATGTGTGGGTGTTCTAATGTAGGCATGAGGATCTGGAAAGACAGGAAAATAATCAGGAACATGGGATGGTGGGGTTTGTTTTACACCTGCTTGAAGAATAGAGAGTTGTTTTGGCTGAGTTGCAGATGTTGGCGCTTGCACTGTAGTTCTATTTTGTCTCCTGGCATGACTTTCAATACCTTCTAATGATATTCCCATATTAACTAAAGCTATAACAACATCTCCTATAACCGGTTCTGTCCGACCCGACAATTCACAATAACAATGACTACTATAACCTAATTCAGTTATTAAACTTTGAAGCATTTCGGTTAGGGTTTCCAATGCTATTTTTTCAGCAGAATCAAATCCTACTTCAGTTAATAAACACGAAACACTTGACACTAAAGCTTTTCTTCTAGCATTTCCCACGTTACTTTCCATTGCATTTTATTAAATATGTTCAAAGTCTACATCTATCGTATTTAATGTTTTTAGATCATAAACATTTTCAAACAAATCTCTCAAGTTAATATTTTTAACACCATGTTGTGTTTATGTATTTATCGTTTTCAAGACAAAATTACCTTATAAATTACTTAGTGAGTTGGCGACAAAAGTCTCTCGTGCACTCTGCATCCGGTCCCTGTATATGTAGAAGTACATGTTGGCTAGTATTTTTTGTATACCTTTAATTTACTGATTCATAATCGTGGCCATCCGTTTTCTACTAAGTATACAAAATGGTGATTAAGAAGGTATGAATTATAAAGTTTTATTGTATTCCAAAATAATCATTCAATAACCGAAAGACAATCAGCTGGATAATAGATTTTTAATTTTGTTATGTTTCTATTTACTGTTCTTAGAATGTCTATGTTATATATTTTTATTAATTAATGTATCATGTAATTATACATGATATGATTTAAAAGCGAATTCAAAATATTTATAAGATTTAGATATTATAGAAATTGTTGTAATGCATTCTAGAGGATTTACAAATTGTTTTATTCTTTTAGGGGAAGAAGAAAGTTGGGAAAAAGGTAGCAGCTGCCCCTTTGGTTGTCAAGAAACCTGAACCTAAAAAAGTTGTCAATCCATTGTTTGAAAAGAGGCCAAGAAATTTTGGAATTGGTTGGTTTTTTAATTAATGTTAAAAAATATAAATATATTTGGTTTTGTTTTTTTTTTTTATTTAAACTATGTGTTTAATTTGCAGGCCAGGATATTCAACCTAAAAGAGATTTAAGTAGATTTGTAAAATGGCCCAAATACATTCGGATTCAAAGGCAAAAGGCTGTTTTATTGAAAAGATTGAAAATACCACCTCCAATTCATCAATTTTCTCAATCATTGGACAAACCAACTGGTAATTATTAATTTATCATTAGTATTCATTTGTTTCAAAGTAGTCTAATAGTTTATAAGAATTGATTCTAATGTTTTGATTTTCATTAGCTGTTCAGTTGTTCAAAATTTTAAACAAATATAGACCAGAATCAAAAGAAGCCAAGGCAAGAAGATTAAAAGCAAAAGCTGAATCTAAAGTTAAGGGAAATGTTGAATTACCTAGTAAGAAAATGAATGTATTAAGACAAGGAACCAATACTGTTACAAAACTTGTCGAGCAAAAAAAAGCTCAACTTGTTGTGATTGCTCACGATGTGGATCCAATTGAGGTAATTATGGATTTCAATTTATCTTGAATTTTTTTTTGCACTAGCTATGATTATTAAACTTTTTTTTTTCGAATTTCTTCATCTGATTGATACTTTGAAGTAAATTAGTTTTAAATGAGCTTATTTTAGAATAAATTATTAATTCTTTAATTTTTTATTTATGTTAATAGCTCTCCAGTTCAAATTAAATCAAATCAATTTTTTTTTTTTTTTTTAGCTTGTGTTGTTTCTTCCTGCCCTTTGCAGAAAAATGGGAGTCCCATACTGCATTGTCAAAGGAAAAGCTAGATTAGGTAGACTTGTGAGAAGGAAAACTTGCACAGCTGTGGCTGTATCCAATGTAATTGAATTTAAATTTTTTTTTTTTTTGGCATACAAATCTGTATAATTAAAAACCAAATGATGATATTTTTAGTCATTGCTATTTGAATTCAAGTGAAATAAATATTAAACCACTGATTTTTGAAGTGCTTCAATTGTTTAATAAATTGTAAAAAGTTTAGCATAAATAAATATAAGTTAATATTTTTATTTTTAGGTGGACGCTGGAGATCGCGCTGCATTTACGAAATTAATTGAAACTGTTACAAACAACTTCAATGAAAGATTTGATGAAATCAGGAAACACTGGGGTGGTGGTGTTTTGGGTGACAAATCTAGAGCGAGAATTGCTAAAATAGAAAAAGCAAAATCTCGTGAATTGGCCCAAAAAGCTCTTGTTTAAAAGAAATAAAAAATTTTATTACTAGAAAGTGTTTTTTTATTTTTTTATTAAATCTTTTCCTTGTTTTTAATTGCTGAATTATTTGAATAATGATTTGTTTTTAGACAAATTGTATTATTCGTTTCTAATCAAAATTTTTTTTAATTTCACAATTCTCAAGAATATTGAGGGTGGAGTATGTATATTAGTTATTGGCGAAATGTTATAACTAATAAGCCATTTTCATTTACTTTTTCTTATCAAATACGGGGAAACTAAAAAATTATTAACAATGTAATTTCAGGACAAAAATAAAAACGAATTTTCAAAAATCATAGAAGAAGCACAGGAAATTTTTGTAATTACAAAAAATTTTATTACGTGTCAGCAGAATGGTTTTTGAAATTTTACGACAATTTTTTTTTTTTTTTTTTTTTTCAGTTGTTAGCTCTTGCATTTAAAGATTAACGGTTTTCAAACTTGCTTAACTAAAAGAAAGCCGAATTCAGGTATAATATTATATTTTGCTCAAATGATTATTGTTTTATATTTTTAAGGTTATAAAAATAAAATATTTCGTATGTATTTGTCTTTTTTTTTTGTAAACTAAAAAAAACTTTATATTTTTATTGAAGGTTTGGCGTACTCAAAAATTTTTAATTACTGGCTTGTATATTAGATTTTTTTTCTAACAATTACTTATTAAAGGATAATTTATTTTCAGAAATGTCCAGTTTTAGCTTTTCAAATGATCTTAATCGTTTATTGACGATGGATGACCCAGTCACAAAAGGACCCTTACCTCGTTGGCAGAAAAAGTTACCGGATTTATCTAATACTAGGTAAAAAAATGTGCATGTTTTGTAAATGTCTAGAATTAACGCGTTATTCAGTGTGCTTTTTACTTTTTTTTTTTTTTTTTAGTAAAAATTGCAGCCTTAATTCATCTAAACTTTCATCAAATTCCAATAGTAATTATTCTTCAAAAACGCCTAGTAAAAAAAGTAGTTATGAGAAAAAAAAGACTCCTTCTAAAACTCCAGCAAAGTCTCCTGGATGTAAAAGTAACCCTGTAACACCATCTCAACAAACAGGTTTGCTTTTATAAAACACAATTTTTTTGAAAAATTGCAAACTAATATTTGAATCTAAATATATTTTTTTAACAATTAAATTTTAGGTGACAGATTTATTCCTAACAGAAGTGCTTCAAACTTTGATTTAGGTCATTTTTTTACAAACAAAAAAATTCAAGAAGAAGAAGACGATGACGCTTTACCGAAAAATGATAATCAGAGGATATTAGCAGAAACTATTCATGGAGGAGATTTAAATAATATGAAAATATTATCATATCAAAATAAAGCCCCTGCACCTCCTGAGGGTTACATGAATCCACTTAGAGTAATGTACAGTCAAACGAAATCTTCGAGTACTGTTAAAGGCTCTTCAAGATACATTCCACAATCTCCAGAAAGAATTTTAGATGCTCCTGATGTGATAGATGACTATTGTTAGTATATTTTTAACTAATGTGTTTAATCGTATTTATGATTTTACATGTGTATTACATATTTTTCAAAATTTAAATTAATTTGTAATTTACTGATAATTTCTAATTCTTAGATTTAAATTTAATTGACTGGAGTACTACTAATATACTTGCTGTAGCACTGTCAAATTGTGTTTATCTATGGAATGCTGCCACTGGAGCAATCGAAGAACTTTTGGAGCTTGAGGGAAGTGATTATGTTACTTCAGTGGCTTGGATTCAAGAAGGAAATTATTTGGCTGTCGGAACTTTTACAGGTTTGTTAAATATATTGCTTTGTAACTTTTTTTGTTATTACTATTCATAAAAATAATTTTTAATTTACTCCTACATGTAGGATCAACTCAAATTTGGGATTGTAATGAAATGAGACGATTACGAACAATGGAGGGTCACACTGCCAGAGTTTGCTCACATTCATGGAATCAATTTATTTTAAGTAGTGGGAGTAGAAGTGGTCAAATAATTCATCACGACGTCAGACAAAGAAATCATACTATAGCAGTATTAAATGGCCATTCTGAAGAGGTAAAACAAGTAATTATTTTATGAGATTCATTAAACTGTTTTTTTTTTTATCACAATTATATTTTTTACTTTTAAAGGTGTGTGGATTAAAATGGTCACCAGATGGAAAATATCTTGCCAGTGGTGCAAATGATAATTTGCTTAATATATGGCCTCAATTACAAGATCAAATGTACACAGCTTCACAACCCTTGCACACATTTAGTGAACATCAGGCAGCTGTAAAAGCACTTGCATGGTGTCCTTGGCAACCGGGAGTGTTAGCTAGTGGTGGAGGTACAGCTGACAGATGTATTAGAATATGGAACATAAATAGTGGTTCATTATTAAGCACCACCGATACAAAATCTCAAGTACTTGAATTTTTTTTTTTTTTAATAAAATTTTATTTTAAATATTTATTTTTAATCGTTATTTAAATTTTATTAGGTATGCGCGATCCAATGGTCCGTTCATTACAAAGAGTTAATATCTGGACATGGTTATGCTAATAATCAATTGACAATTTGGAAGTATCCTTCAATGAACAAGGTAACGGAACTCACAGGTCACACTGCCAGAGTTTTACATTTATGCACGTCTCCAGACGGGTCCTCTGTTATGTCTGCTGGAGCTGACGAAACACTCAGACTTTGGATGTGTTTTGCACCCGATCCGAATAAAAAAGGAGAGAAACCTCAGAAAAAAGCAATTTCCAGTATTTTAAAACAGAGTATTAGATAATTTTTTTTCATTTCGAATGGAAATATCCACCATATTTTTTGTCTGACGACACCCTTTTCGGGTTGTACATACAGATACGTTTTTACACGAGGTAAACGATTATACCGAGACAAATCATTCAGGTACTAATAATATTTTAAGAAATAAAACTCGAGACACTTTTTTTAATAGTGCCTTTAGAATTATAATAAATTTTTTTAATGAAATATTTTTTATTTCATGTTGATGTAGTTAGTGTCGTTTTGGTTTTTTATATAAGTTTTATACTAAAGTCAATTAATTATTATTATTATGTTGTTTAAGGATAACGTCTATTCGTCAGTAGTTTTTCATTCAATAAATTTACTTTGGGTCTCTCTGATAAACTTAAACTTTATTTTACTAAAAGTTTTATTTATATGATATGAAAAACATATTTTATTGCTCAAAAAACAAAAAATTTCTAAACGAAATGTACATAAATTTTATTTAGATTTCATCAAGCATGTTTTTAATGAGTTTTGATATTTAAAAAAAATATATATTTCAGTTCAATCATGGTTTTTTTAGTATTTATTTCATTTTATTATTATCATTATTTTTTTTTTTTTGAGTTGTGTAATCATTGTCATTTTTGTAATTAAAATTTTTTAATAAATAAAGATTTTTTTTTTTTTACGATTGAAGAAGAAAATTTGATTTAAAAAATTTAATTTATT
This sequence comes from Pediculus humanus corporis, assembly GCF_000006295.1. Taxonomy (NCBI): domain Eukaryota; kingdom Metazoa; phylum Arthropoda; class Insecta; order Psocodea; family Pediculidae; genus Pediculus; species Pediculus humanus. The sequence continues at coordinate 49,092 of NW_002987159.1, read as the reverse complement.
TTTACATAAATATTACAGGAATTAAAATCACATAAGGAAAATTAATAATTTTATGATGATAAATATTTTTATTTATGTAACAATTTAATAGTTTTTTTTAAAATTTATTTAAAATATTTCCCTGCATTGAAACAAATTCTTTAAGGAACTTTTTGAAATGATTTGGCGCCAAATCAAATTTTTCCATTATTCTAGCTTACTAATACTTTTTTATCAATTTTTTATACATGTAAGTTGTTTTTAATACATAATTTTTATAATTTATGTTGTTTTAAATATAAAATATCTTAACTAAAACTATGAAAAGACAAAAAAAATGTTTATACTTTTGTGTGTGGTAAACTTGACCTTGAAAATGCTATTGACTCCAGATTCTTAACGTCAGGTATGTAACCGTCTGGAGAACGCTACAAAAACTTTTTTTGTGTAAATTATGTTTTCGTTTTTATGTAACACTTTATTTTGAAAAAAATAACTATTAATGGATGAAAAACAAGCTCTTTTACGTAAAAAATTTGATTATGAGTTAAAATTTAATAGAAGAGATCAAAAAGTTAGTGAAGATGATGAAGACGTGAGTTCAGAAGGATCTGATGATTGGTGGGAAGAACAATCAGAATGTAGTTCCTGTTGTGAATCTCATTCAGAATCCAGGTTTGTTTTAATGTAATCTTAAACCGTTTTATTATTTTAAAAATTTTTCAATCGTTTTTTACTTTTTTTTTTGCAGTGTTGAATGGGAGAAAGACATAAAAGAAAATGGAGAATTATTTTACATTCAGTCAAATTCTCCAGAATGTACAATCTCATCTCAAACTTGTTATACAAATCAATCAGGTTCAGGTACCTTGGATGATAAAAAATTTGAAAATACTAAAAAAGGTAAGTTAAATTTTTCATATAAAATCCTTTTAAGAGAATGTTAATAAAAAAATTTTTTTTTTTCAGGAAGATTATTAAACTGGATGAGACGAAAAAATAGTAAAAATTTAAGCGTTAGAAAAAATGCTGATAATTCATCGAGTGTTGATTCTGAATTATCTTCACAAAAAAACATTTTAAAAACTAATTCAAATAGTTCAGAAAAAATATTTAAGAATATTTTTTTAAAAGTTGATTCAATCGGTGAAGGTGATACACTCTGCGAAAAATTATTAGGATTATCATTAATATTAAAAAATAACGAATTGGTCGTGATAAATATTGTTCCTAATGGTCCTGCTCATAATTGTTGCAGCATTTCCATAGGTTGTCAATCGAATAATGAATTATTTTATTTTAAACAAAGTTTTATGAGTTTAATTTTTTTTTTTTTTTCGAAAAAATATTTTTTAGGAGATGTCATTCACAAAATAAATAATTTCATTGTTACACCTGATAATATTGAAAACATATTACATTCTTTAAATTTTCCATGTCAGGTAAATTTACAATTAAATATTCTTTAATCTCTCACAAATGAAATAATAATTATCAAATTAATTTTAGGTTGAAATAAGAATTGAAAAAGTAGACAATCCATTAGGAAATAACAAAAGCAATTATCAATCGCCTTTTGTCGAGTTTTTAACAAAAAGAAATGATGCTGTCGACAATATTCTTCTGAATCAACCACTTGGAATAGTTGTTGTTGATGTTGAAAGTCAAAATCTTAACAAGGATGATGTTATATATTGTTATCCTGAAAAATGTGTTTTGTCATCTTGCAGAGGTGCTTTTGTAACACTTTATCATCTTCTTGCCGAAATTAAACCAAATGATATATGCAGAAGGTTTATATAAAAATATTACATAAAATTAGATTTAAGAAAATTTTTTTTCTTTTTTTTTTTTAATTATTTATTTTATTTACTAGTTCAAATGTTAAAATAAAAGAGCAACCAACATACATTTTCTACAATGCTGAAGATAATTTTTTAATTTTAATTGCCATACCTCAATGGAAATGCACACTAAAGGAGGCAACTTATGTAGTACAAGACTTGATAAAAAATTTATTATTCAATAATCAGACTTTAAAAAGGTAAAAATAAAATTACATTTGATTGTTTATACACTACTTAAAATAATCTTTATTTTTAGATGCTTTGAAATAAACGAAAAATCATGTCTCGATCATTTTTTCTCATTATTTTTCACACGACTTTTAATCAACGGTTTTTTATCAGATGGAACCCAACAGTGCAATTTAGAAAATTTGACAAATAATACTTATTTAAATAATACTCCTCTGTATGGTTTTGAAGATATACTACCATATGCCGGTTGGGTACCACTTCCAAAAGAAGCTCAGGTTAATATAAATAAATTTTTTTGTTATCCATTTAATATTTTTATTTAAAAATGTTTTTCTTTTTTTTTTAGATTCAGATCAATGAAGCATTAAACGAATTAGAAGCCAACGATTTTGAAAACATGGAAAGTTTTTTCTTTTTCTAGGGAGTGCAAAAAAAATTAGAACGTGATTTTTTATTAATTATTTATTATTATTATTATTATTATTATTTAGGAGGATGAAAATATAGAAAATCAAAGACTTTTCAGTATTTTGGGTTCGTGTTTTTTTCATAAAGGTTATCTTTTAGCATCACATCTTTCAAAAGATGATCTTCTTGACGTGTATTCATTTTATCGTCAAAATGGTTTAATACAATTATTTAGAAATGAACCCGTTAAATCATTGGTTATTTGGAAACAAGTTTTTCCATTGTCCGTTAATAGAGGATTTTCCAGTAATAAACCTGGTAATTATCCAGTTCCAAAAGGAAAATGGTTTATTATAGTTGTAGGACAGGTAATAACAAAACCGTAATTTTTTACTTTAAACTCATTTTAATAAATTTACAATAATAATAATAATAGTAATAATAAATTTTAGGGATTCGATTCATTGGCTGTTATTTTAGAAGCGGGAGAATTTTGTGCTAAAATTTGTGATAATGCAGGACCGGCTTTACCTTATATCGAAGAAGCAGAAGAAACTTTAATACACATGCAAAAATTGGGAATTTCTTCTTTGGCATCTCAATGGTTAGAAAATAACAGCAGGTTTAGAACGGTCACCCCTGAAGAAGTATTTATTAACAAAATGAATAATAAAAAAGATAATTTATTAAATTTTGTCAAAACTTTTGATGGAACTCAAAAAAATTCCGGTAATGCGAATCTTGTCATTGTGTGAAATAGAAATTCAAATGGAAATTGAACCTAAAAAAGTTCTTTTTTTTTCATGAAAAACAGCACAGAAATCTTTACCTCAAAAATCAGAGGAATCCATTTTGGGAAAAAAAAATCGTGGAACGTTGGTTGTTGATACATCAGAAGATTCCATCAGTCAAACTCCAAGTAATGAAGTTAGCGAAATCAGTGATGAAAATGCTCCAATATTAGGTAGAAGAGGTGAAAGGAATAAAATATCTAATGAAAATATAACATCAGAATCTGATAGTTCAGATTCTGATTGGGATTCCAGCAAAGTAATTATTTATTTATTTTTTTGTATAAATTAATTAAGCAAAGGGTTTCATCATGATTTTTTTTTTGTTTAGGATTCAAATATGAGAGAAAGTGTTTGCAGTGGCAGCAATGAAAATTTTTATTTGTACAACGTCGGAGAAGTTTTACCGTCCAGGTAATAATTATAAATTATTTGCAAAAAACTTATTAAAATTATTATTTATTAAAATCTTGGCTTTAGATTGACGACCGGTCCGGAAGACATTTTATTTTATTACGTTCACTTGGATGGAAACGATGGGATTTTAATGAATCCTCCGATGAATTTAAAAAGGAACACGCCGAAAATGAAAGAACTTTTACAAAATTTTCGACGTTGTTGTCACATAATACATTCGATTTTAGAAAATAACATAAAGTTTAAAAAAAACGCACAAGATAGTACGAAACAATTTATCAATAAATCTTTGGTAGCCGTTAAAGAACATGGCGTCATTTTCGAATGCACGTCATCCGAAACCGATTGTAATAAAAAACCAATGACTTTTACTTATTGGATTATAGGGTAAGGTAATAGGTTTAAATTATTATTATTATTAATTAAATAAATAAGTTTGGTTTTGTTTTTTGTTCTCAGGAGATTATTTTTCACTCCTCAACCACGAGAAATTTACGTTTGTTATCATGACGATGCACCACAAAATCTTGTTGAAATTGCATTTAGGTTGGGATTAAGTGCCGCTGGTTAATCAAAAACCGTTAACTAAATAAAATTTACAATTGTTATTAATAATAAGTTTATTGAATAAATAAAAATAAAAAAATTATCATACATAAAAATGAAAAATTATTTTGAAAATTTGTTCACAGAAATTATTAATTAATTATTATTATTATTATTATTATTTTTGTGATGGTTAACTAAAAACATCATTGTTTGTAATGTATTTTTTTTTCGGTGGGAAAAATTTTAAAACAAAATATTTAACAGTCCATTCATCGGGATATTGAATTTCATTAACGATTCTTTCGGATATGTGATGACCTAAAGTTTTAAATACGTTTCTTCCAACGATTCTTTTTTCTTTATAAAAAGGCATTAAATGTTTGACGACCCACGAGGAAATTCTTTCGGTGCAACTATTTTTATATTTTTCTTCAATCATGTAATCTCCTTCGTTTTCTTCATCGCTATCATCACCGAAAAATTTTAAAAAAAGTCTTTTGTTCGTTATCTGTCTAGCGTAAGACATTTCCGATGCTATCATCGCGTATTTATATTGCTGTATTATTTTTTCGTGTTTCCAAACGAAAGCTCCCCGATGACGGGGTTTCGATCGGGTATTATTTACAGGAGGCAATTCAGGATTTTCTTTAATATTTTGATTTTCTTCGATTCCAAATAATTCTTTCATTTTTTCTAATCTATTCATTAAATTATTATCATTTATATTTTCTTTGGTGTCGTTTTCAATGTCACTAAAAATCTCAAATTCGTCATCGTCTAAACTATCGTCACCTTCGAGAATATGTGCTATGTACGCCCTTTCTTTTTCTTCTTTTTTCTGTTTAATAACTTTTTCATTGTTATCTAATACATGATTAACTAAATTTTGAAGATGATTCAGTGATGCGACAACAGGATCATTTTTATCACATGAATTTTCTAGGGGTGTGTCATTATCATTTACTTTATTTAAATGACTAACATCATCATCAACATTTAATGAGGGGTTGTTTGGAGATCCAGAATTTTCTTTAGAATACTGACAATTTATTGATTCATTATTATTTTCACTTTCTGAAATGTCTTTATTATCATTATGATCGATGCAATTATTGTCGACAAAAGGAGTTTGACTTTCGGTGAGTAGGTTGGTGTTACAATTGTTACTTTTTTCAATATTTGAATTTTCATTAGAGATATTTACATCAGAATTAAGAGTGGATAAAAAATTTGTTTTGGTGTCAGTTTCCATGTTATTTTGTACAGGGGACATTGATATTTCATTACTATTCAAAGGTGGAAGAGGTGAACTTAATTTGATTTCAGAATTTAAACTAACTTTTTTAAATTTCAGCAAATAAGATATATTATCTTCTTTTGATTTGGTCAGAAGTTTTTTTATATATTCATGTGTTTCTTTTTGTTTATTGCATTTCTCAATACCATTAATCTGTAAAATCAATTTTAATTTAGTGAGTGCAAAATTTATTTGTCGAGCAAAGTACATTTTCTGTGATTATCACAGAAAATTATTTTATTTTTCATATTAAACTTACTATTTCAGAAATTACGTCCACATAAATTTCTGTTTGTAATGATGCTAATATTGCTTGCTGTTCTAAAGCTAAAGATAACTTTTCAAGTACATCTTCATTTAGTTCAGACTGATAAAATATACAATTTTCGGTAACTACTTTTTGGAGGCATCCAAAATAATGATCTCGCATCTGCAAGAAATTGGCATTTCTTACCCATTTTTTTTTTTTTATTTCTACAATTACTACATAACCAGCACTACCTGAACAAGTTGCTGTAACTTTAATAACCTACTATTGTCATTATAAAAGCGCGAATTATTGTATTTGTTATGTTGATTTAAAATTTTTTTTTCAAACTTGTTATTTTCAAAAATATCTCTTGAACATTTATAAGTGTTTCTATTATTTCTTTTAAATCTATTCATTTTGTTCATAGCTGAATAATCTCTAATAAATATTTTTTTCTTCTTTGGTTTTCTAGCACCCATTTTTAAATTATTAAATAAAGCTTTTCTTATTAAAGTGTCAGTAATGTTTTTGTGTGAAAAGTTCACTTATGCTTAGCCAACCTAAAAAGCTAACTCGAAATGTGACAATATTTGTTTTTAAAGTTGGCGGTGGACTACTTGTAAAAGTATTAATTATGTATTTGTCAACAATACTGGTTTTTTAGTACTTTAAATTTATTTTTTGTATATTATTGTATATTAAAATGATATTATTTTATTTTTACACATATTTAAGTAAATAGTGATACTTACTTTGAAGTTACAAGTTATAAGTTCATTGATTTTGACAGGCTTGTGCATTGGAGTAACATGGCGTCAACCAAATTAAAATTTACTTTTTTATTATCTTATTTTAATTGGAATGATTTGAAAATCATTTGGAAAAATAAAACACAATATTCAAATAAAAACAAATTAAATTCAATATGGTTTAATTTTTTAAGTTACTAAAAAGTCCGGTACATGGAAAGGGGCTTTTATTATTGTTAATCATTATCATTATTATTTTATTATTATACTATTATCATAATTACTGTTGTTATTCCGTAAGCCTACAGAAGTGTAGGCTCTACTGTTTTTGAATTTTATGAGTAGTAGAATGGGGGCTTCTTCATCTGTCGCCTCCGGAGAACAAGATTTCTCTCGACGTACAGGAATGACTCTTTCTAACACAGAAGAACATTTAGCATTGTTTCATAGAGAAAGAAAAAAAAGAGTTACTGGATTTGCAACTTTGAGGAAAAAGTTTATAAGGAAGAGAAGGTCTTCTAAAACATGTGATCATGGTCGAATTATAAGAGAACTTGTCTCAGATTGGAGTCCACTTGAGATAGGTTCACTTTTGGAAGAGTATGAAGCATTAGCTGCTTTAAAAGACTTATCAGTTCAAGCAGAGCTTGCTAGACCTCCTGCAGCAACTTATAAACAAGATCTATGTGCTTTATATGATTTTAAGTGCTGTACTGATATAGATTTAGTGTTTCGAGGTGCTTGTTTCCCAGTTCACAGAGCTTTACTGTCTGTAAGATGCCCTTATTTTCGTGAATTACTAGCAGGATGTCATGGTCATGGATCAAGAATTGCTCTGGAATTAAGAACCCCAGGTGTTGATATACCAATATTTTCAGTTCTTCTGAGATATCTATACACAGGAGATATTAAACCTGAGGTGGATATTTTATTATATTATTACTTTAAAATTTGTAAAAGTACTATTCAAATAAGTTATTTAACCAACTTTTCTTTTTCAGGATGGTATAGATATAACTGTTCTTAGAGCTCTTGGAGAAGAGTTTGGCTTGCCAGCACCTTTGGAAAGGGATCTTCGCACACTTTTGGAGACAGGAGATTATGCAGATGCTGCACTTGTATTCACAAATGGAGATAATCAGAGGCAGGAATATGCTGGCTCAGAGTATGGATTTAGACCAAAGGTAGGCAAATAGTTTTTAAAAATGCTTTCTTTATTTTAAATATATTATGAGCTATTTCATATTTAATATTATTATTAAATAGGTTGAACTTCCTTGCCACAAAGCCATTTTAAGTGCTAGATCTCCATTTTTTAGAAATATAATTCAGCGTCGAACAAGAACAGGTGAAGAACATACTGAACATGCCTTAAACATGTTGACAAGGTTTGTTATTTTTTCAAATAAATAATTCTAAATACAAGAGCTAAATTTCAATTTTAGATTTTTTATTAATTAATAATGATGATTTATTATAATTTTTTTTATTTTTAGAATTGTACTTGATGAGTCAGTCATACCTAGAAGATATGCGAGACTGTTGCTTAATGTAATTTACTTAGATACAGTAGATTTGTCACTAATTTTAAGAGGTTCTTGTGCTTCTTTGCTTAGTTTAAGTGAAACACCTGCTATTGCTCGTCAGTCAGCTAGGCTTTCTATTCTTGAGGAAGCTATGGAATTATACCAAATTGGTAGATTCCTAGAATTGGATATTTTAGCTCAAGGATGTGAAGATATCATTTTGGAAGGATTAACATTGGATTCCTTACCCAGTGTATTAAAGTAAGTATATAACTTTAGTATTAATATAACATGCAAATTATTTTTAATAAACTAATTATCTATTATTAAAAAGTATAAACACTGAAGAAATGTTATTAATAAAAAGGTTTGATTATTTTTAATTAATTTAGGTGGGGTAATCAACCTCACGGCTCAGCTTGGGTCAAAAGACAAGCCCTTCATTTTCTCAGGGAAGAATTTCAAGCTATATCTGGTGGTCCAGTTTTGTACCAATTAGAAAAGTTTCATTTGTTGGAAGCACTTCAAAGTTCTTTTCTTCAGGCAAGTGAATTAGAAGTTCTTCAAGCAGTTCTTAAATGGGGAGAGCACAGATTAATGAGACGTATGGAAGACAGAGGTTGGTTTTTATAAATTCTGAGTATATAAAAATTACAATTTATCATAGTAATTTTTTAAAAAAATTTTGTATTGTAATAATTTGTATTTCAATATTTTGCAGAACCTAATTTGCTGAGCCATACAGCTCACTCTGTTGCCAAAAAAGGAATTAAAAAAAGGGATCTAAGTGACGTGGAACTTAGGGAAATTTTATCTGATCTTCTGCAACACGTAAGAAGACTTTTTAAAACAAGTAAATTTTTAATCGCTCAGAAATTTACTCATTGCAATTTATTTAATTTTCAGGTTAGAATGGACCATATTTTGCCTCCAAATAGTGATATTTTAACTCAGGCTATAAGAAGAAGGCTTGTTAGTACACCTCCCACGCATATGATAGGGGGTGATCGAGAAGCACTCCGAGTGAATGCATGGATCCGAAGTGGAAAAAACAATGGACTTTACATGAGGCCAAGACTTTTTATGCCTTATTACGAAGAAATAAAGGTGCGAAACACTTTTTCAAAAAGTTTTTTAAACCAATATTTATTACCAAATTATACTCAACATGTAAAATTTTTCAGGCAATATTTGAAGACCAAATGTTGCACCAAACTGAATTATTAAGATTACGGCGATCGCGCTACGTTGCCGATATACCTGATACTTTATATATGGTTGACGATAAACCCAGAACCATGGGTGTCGATGTGCTTGCAGCTGCCATTCCTGGTAAATATTTATAATATTAAAAATTTTTATCGGATATCAATGAATAAATGTTTACATGCCTTTTTAAATTTTTAGTACCAGATCCCGCTGTAATGGCTGCAATGGTTCGACGGGAGCAGAAAATTAAAAATTCTCCTTGCGTACAAAGGGCATTGGCTTTGCCCCTTTCTTCAAGAAGAGAAATTAACCGCCAAGTTCGACTTCGTGTGGTTAGAGAATTTAATTTGCCAGACCAGGTTGCTGACTTGTTAGAAGTGAGTTCTCTGTCTTTAGTATAATAAGGTTGCAGGCATTTTCTTTTGCATTATTAATTAATTCACAATTTTTTAGAATGCTGCGTGCTATTGTGTGGAGCCTGATGATATTGAAGTTTGTGGTCCATCTTCTTCTAAGCCCTCAGGATCAAATATTCCGTGTTTTAACGTTCATCCAAATTCTCTAAGAGACCATGCTTTTCGAACTAGTCTAGAAGTAAGTGAAATGATATTTTTATGTAATTAAGAATCCAAAAAAACCAATGGCGTTTTTACATCCATCAATAATTTCCATAATTTAGCCCGAGTCAAGTTCGTGCAGCGATGGTCACCTGTCTGATGTTATGCCTGATGTGGCAATGGCAACGTCAACTCTTAGCCAGTTACAGTTGCAAGAGCAGGAATTAGAATTAGATCTTGGGGATGGTGCTCCACACGCTAGCACTCCCTCAAGACCTCGTCTTCCAACTACCTCTCGGCAGCCCTACAGGCCAGGACTTCGCTTTAAGTAAAACACTGCCCTTCATTTTTGTAAATAGTCTCTGACAATTATAAGGTACCCAAAATTTTTATTTAAAACATTATTATTATTATTATTTTAAAAACAAAACAATAAACATTTAATCAGATTGTGGGATTTCAGTTAAAATGTTTTTTTAACTAAATAGTAGACATTTTATTTGAAATGAAGTTGTTGGTAAAGCTCATTTAAAAAAAGGGGGGTGAGGGGCAAAATTTCAAATTTTAATGAGAATTTTTTATTTTCAGTATGTTATTCACTTTTTATCCATTCATTATATACTTATTTTCAGAAGAAGAAGAAGAAAAAAAAAATGTAAAAAGTGAGAATGTCTGTATATCTCAGCGTGCGCATTAGAAACTTATCCAAAACGCCAATTTATATATATATATATATATATATATATATATATATATATATATTCAGCCGCATTTAGTTATTAACGTAATAGTAACGTCTGCCAAAAAAAAAAGTTTCATGAATATCATAATTTTTGTTTTTTTTGTTAGCACCATAAATTAACACAGGTGAGAGGGGGATCCCCCGAAATCCTAAATATTAATATATTGACAACAATTTCATGTTGATAATGATCGACTCCCTTCCTTGATTTTTAAAGTAATTTTTTTTTTTAATTTTTAGTCAATCTAAGAGCTCATATATATATATAAACATCAATAGTACCTTTTACGATTTGATCTCTGATCCCGAGGGACGGGTATCGACATACAGAAAGAGGAGGAAGGGTACAATTCATAAATAAGGAATTTTTTTTTTTTTTTTTTTTTTTTGTAAGTTTCGAACGCCGCCATAGAATTC
>NW_002987159.1:27868-37677 GCF_000006295.1 Pediculus humanus corporis | reverse complement strand
GGTATAAAAAATTACGAATTCATGAAAATTTTTGCGGGACGGTGGAAAGATTCTTGAAAACGCCAATTGGGAACAATGTAAAAAAAATATGTATTGCGTATAAAAGAGAAGAGGTTTTTTTTTTTTTTTTTTTTTTGTGGATATATTGAAAAAAATCGAAAGTTTTGATGCAAAACGTTGTTATATGTTAATTTTTAGGACATAAAATAAATACAAAAAAATTGTAATAAAAAATTCTTAAAGCGCTATTATATATCGTCATGAAAAATGATTTAGTAATTATAAATATATATAAAATTATTTAACGACTTTATTTTTTTTAAAAAATCCTTTCCTAAACTGAATGAGAAAAATATTAAAAGATTTTCGTTCGTAAATGATATTATCAAAAAAGGAAAAAAAAAAAAAAAAACAAAATTAAGGCAATAATTCAGTTGTATAATTAAATATAATTTAATAATTAAATTCGGATTTACAAAATCAATTCATTTTAATAATACAAAAATAAAAAGGATGAATTTTGGTACCTAAATGATGATGTAAATTGTAATCATTATTTATTTTTCTATTAAATTTTTTTATCCTTATTTTCATCACAATCACTTTTATGGTTAATATGAACATTATCACAAGCATCATCATCATCATCATCTTCCTCTTCATCATCATCATCATCATCTTCATCTTCTTCGTCGTCGTCGTCGTCGTCATCTTCATCACCGCTGTTATCATTGTCAGAATCTGTTACATCATTATCATTTACTCCATAATTCAAATAGTAGTTAGACGAATTGTTAAAGTCATAATCAGGATCATCACCATCATCATCATCGGAATAAGCTTGTTTCTGTCTTCCAAATTTATGAGTTCTTGCTGTAATGATAAGAATTTTAAATTAAATATTTTTTTATGATATCAATTTATTAAAATTCACATAATAGTTTTATATTAAACTTACTAGAAACACTAAGATCTTTAGTTTGAGCAGTTTCAAATCCACATTTTGGACAAGGAAGAGGTTTATTTTTTTCATATTTAAAACCTTTTCGTCTAATATGATCTTCACAAAAGCAAATTTTACATTTTAGACAGGAATATTGACCAAGTTTATTACATGATTGGCACTTATAATTTTCCGATTCTAAAACTTGACAAGATGCTTGATGTTCAAACTGATCATCTTCGCAAAGAAAAGATGCACAAAATGAACACTTAAAAATTCTACCACCATGATCCCATACACCTCTCTCACATTCAACACAAATTGCATCTTGTAAAGGACAACTACAGGCGTGAACTGTTAGACAACGTCTTCCATGACAAACCCAACTTTCACAAAAATCACAAATCGCACCCTAAAATTCACAATCGCAAAAACATTTTTTTTAAAAACAGCACAAATAAAAATTGTTTAAATATCACCTCTTTACTTACCACCATTCCTAAACCCGTAGTAAACACGCCAGCATGGCGTACAACACAATCCCCTGTTTTTAGCATGCATTTGACTTTCCCACATTGAGCACAGGTAGGAAGTCTTTGAAGACTTTGACAAAAATAACAAAATGCTCGATTTTTTTGCTTTCTTTCACATTTATCACATTCCTGTTGAGAAATTATATGAAATTAGAATACTAAAAATGATTGAACATAAAAGTTTAAATTGGTTTTAATAAATTACATAAAAAATAAGTTACTGCTTCATAATGATAATGTAACATAATAATAATACTAATGGTTTTTATGTTTATTACAAAAAAACTTACCATTACAGAATTACATGGAAATTTTACCAAATCTAAATTTTCCTTTTTAGATCTAATTTCTTTTTGACGTATTTTTTGCTTTTCCGCTTTTTTACGCTGCCCTGTTTTTTTCTTCGGCATTTTAATATTTGATTTAATTCTTACCTGTACTTTAAAATGTTTTTTTAAGTCTAACTTTTAATAATAAAATAATTATTCTAATGACACGATCAACGTGCTTAACACGAATGTTAAATTAACGCAACAATTTTAATAAGAATTTTTTTTTCTACAATTTTTGAAATGGGTAACAGTCGAAGATGGGAAGATTTGGAAATTCCTCTCAGTCAGTCCGTGAGAAAAACAATTAATTCTTTAGGTTTTGATTTTATGACTCCCGTTCAGGTATAGTAAAAATAAATTTTTAAATTTTAACCTATACGTGTAAAAAAGTTACAAATTAAGTACATACGTTATAAGTTTATACATTAATAATTTAAAATGTTATTCTTATGTAGGCTGCAACCATTCCTCTTTTACAAAATCACAAAGACGTTGCAGTGGAAGCTGTCACAGGTAGTGGTAAAACATTAGCTTTTTTAATACCAGCAATAGAAATATTAATATCAAGACCTGAAAGGTGGAAAATAAATGAAGTTGGAGCTGTCATTATTTCTCCTACAAGAGAATTAGCCATACAAATATTTGATGTCCTTCAAAAATTTTTAGAGCATTGTCAGTTAAAAGGTTTACTTTTAGTTGGTGGTGACACAGTTGAAAATGATGTTAAAAATTACAAGGAAAAGGGTGGTAATATAATTGTTGCTACTCCTGGTAGATTTGAAGATTTGCTTGTTAGACAAAATTGTAATTTGTTGGGTGGTGTCAAATCTCTTGTAAGTGCTTATTAGTGCTTGTATTAGTATTATTTGTTGTAATTATTACTCGATGCAATTTAAGTTAAAATTTGTTTTAGGAAATTTTAATTTTGGATGAGGCTGACAGATTGCTTGATTTAGGTTTTGAAAAAACCTTAAATAATATCCTACTCTTGTTGCCAAAACAAAGAAGAACTGGTTTATTTTCAGCGACTCAAACTAAAGAAGTTGAAAAATTGGCAAGGGCAGGTTTAAGAAATCCAGTAGTTGTATGTGTTAAAGAAAAAGTAAATACACAAATATCAACTCCAGTTTCTCTGTCTAATTATTATTTAGTTTCTGAAGGAAATACAAAATTAGGGACATTAATCGGTTTTATTAATAACCAAGGAAAAGACAAAAAATATTTTTTTTTTTTTTCAACTTGTGCTTGTGTTGAGTGGTTCTATATTGTTCTTAAGGAAGTGTTTCAAGATGTAAATATATCATCATTACATGGGAAAATGGGTAAAAAGAGATTAAAAGTTTTGGACAAATTTAGAAGCCTGGAGTCTGGTTTACTTTTGTGCACCGATGTAATGGCCAGAGGAATTGATATTCCGGAAGTCGATTGGGTTATTCAATTTGATCCTCCGACAAAACCAGCCTCATTTGTGCACAGAGTAGGGAGGACTGCAAGAAATGGATTAACAGGTTCTTCATTGTTGATGCTTTTACCTTCAGAAGATTTATATATTGATTTTATAGAAAAAAATCAGAATGTTAAATTATTTAAAAAAATTGTCGATTGGAACATTCCTGACGTTCTTAAAATAATGAGAAACCTTCAATTGAAAGATAGGAATAATTTTGATAAGGCAAACAGAGCATTTGTTTCTTTTATACAGTCTTATGCCAAACATGAATGCTCATTAATATTTAGAATAAAAGATTTAGAATTTGGAAAATTAGCTACAGGATTCGGTTTGTTAAAAATGCCCAAAATGCCTGAAGTGAAAAATGTCGAAATAGAAAATTTTTCACCCATGGATATAGACTTCAATAGCATAACTTACGACAATAAAGTGAAAGAGGTAGAAAGGCAAAAAAATTTACAAATTTATTTAGAAACAAATATTTGGCCGAGTAAAAAGGGTAAAAAACGTCACGGTAACACGATTCCTTGGGAACAAAGCAAAAAGAAAAAACTTGATAAAAAATTAAAAAAAGACTATTTAAAAAAGAAAGCAGAAGAAAATGGTAAGAAGAAAAAAAAGAAATTGAAAATTGACGAAGAAGAAATGGCGTCACTTGCAAAAGATTTGGCACTGATAAAAAAAATGAAAAAGAAAAAAATATCAAATGATGTTTTTGAAAAAGAATTTTGTAACGATTTCAATTGAGATTTATCAATAATAATAATAATAATAATATTACAAAAAAAGTGAGTAAAAAAAAAAAAAAGAAAAAATTGTGTAAAATAATAAATATTTTATAAAATTATTACCGATTAAAAATTTTGTTTTTTTTGTTGTTGTCCAAAACCGTTAACCGTTCGTGAATGTGAATCGTGAATGTGAATTTTTAACGGTCGAATGTGAAAATTTAAACTTTATCAAAAACTTTAATTTTTTTTTTTAATTCTTAAATTCTTTAATTTAAATTTAAAATCGATTTTAAGATTTTAACAACATTAAAAATGTCGGTAATTTAGAGAGAAAAAAAAAATTTTTATAAAAAATCACAATATTTTATTTATTTAATTTTTTTTTTTTTTTTTTTTTCTTCTTCGTCTTCTTTAAAAAAAAAAAAAAAAAAAAAAAATTTTATTCGAACTAAAAAATTATTCGTGCTCTTATATATTTAGATTTACATGTTAAATTAATGTTTTTATCAAATATGAGTATAATCGTACAAGATGCGAATTTATCAATTTGCCTTTGGATTTTAGTATCAATTGCCATTGTTATTGCTTTATTATTATTATCAGTGGTAAGGTTTTTATAATTAATAAAATGATAATGATAATTAGTTAAAAAAAAAAAAAAAAATTTATCAATTTTTTCAATTTAAATTGTTTCAGTTTGATGGGAAAAGAGAAGAACTTCGGGAAACCGTAAGTTAATATTTTTAATATAAATATATTTATCAAATCGATCATAATAATTAATAAATTAATAAATAAAAAAAAACATTTTAAACGAGTTGTGATAGATAATTTGAACGCCATTTTTTTTTTTTTCGACAGATAATTTTTCCCGAAGGAAGTATAACGGCTGCCGTTGTGGATGCATTTATAGCGCCAGAGGTTGATTTATAAATTATTTTGAAGAATATATTTGTTTTAAAAAAATTTTATTATTTTAATTATGACTTCACCGTTAGGAAAAATTGAAAAAATTAGAGGGAAAAATAAATTCGAAATATGCCAAATTTGAAATAACGCAAGAGAAATTAGAAGAAACTAAAAGATCCATATCGGAATTGGAAATAACGAGCGAAGAAGTACAATCGAAATATCAAGAATTATTGAAACAATTAAAAATGGAATTGGCTAAAACGGAAAAAGAATGTCAAAATATACACAATCAAATAGAAAAAATCACGTCGAAAAGGGATAAATTAAAACAAGAATTGAACGAGGTTTGTTCGAATGAGAGTCCATTTTTGTATAAATATAAATAATATATCATTTGATTGTATGTAACCGTTTATTTTTTATGTTGATGATATGATATTTAAATAATCCTTATTAGATTTACAGAATCAATTCGAAAACAATAATTTATGAAAATATGTTTGGTACACTAACAAGAACTAGTAAACATAATGATTTTATAAATTCAGACGAAATTGAAATCCCAAGAAAATCATTTATGAATTCAAATAATGAAAAATTTAAATTTTCATTTGAAAGTAAATATAATTAAAATTTTTATTTTTTTTTTCAGTTAAGTTTTATTATTGTTGTTGTTATAAAGTGTATTTAATTGTTTGTTTGTTAAATTTTATTTGATTTTTAGGTTCCAAACAAAGATTTTAATAAGAAAGGAAGTCTATCTTTTGAAAATATTGAAAAAGATCAAATCAAATTTTTTTTTTTTTTGTAACATAAACAATTAATAAATAAAAAATTGAAAATTTGTAAATGATTTTACATATAAATATATATTAAATACAAAAGAAAGTAATATTTATAACATTTTTTTTTTTTTTTTTTTTTTTTCATGAGTTTATATGTGATCAATGTTAAATTTGTTTGAGTAAAAAAAAAAAAAAAGATTATAGTTAAAGTTCGGTGTGTTTTTTACCAGGATATTTTTTTAAAACGGCATAATAAAGATTAGAAAAAGCATAAATGCTAACACAAATAATTAAAATAAGAACAACAACAAAAACAAAACTTAAAAAACTTCCATCGATAATTGATTCTTTACATGTACCGCTCCTTCGTTTGGTTCTTTCTTTTTTTTCTTCAAATTCGTTACATTCAATTATTTTTTTCATAGCTTCTAATTTTATTCTTAATTCTTCAACTGATTCTGATAAACTAGGATTCTCTGAATGAAAAAAAATAAAATATAAAAATAAAAATTAACTTTTTGTTACTTTTTCTTATGAAAAATTTTTTTTAAAAAAAAATCCAAACTTAAAACTACCCATTCGTTCTGCCATTTTAAATGAAGTTATTGTTAATAATAAATATAAATAATACAAAAATATTTATCGACTTTAAAAATTATGAAAAAAAAAAAAAAAAAAAAGTCCAAGATTAAATTCCTTAAGGAATCTGCGGATCCTTTAGATCAAATATCGAACGGTTTTTATCAACCGCCTTCTTTTAATATAAAATCACGGGGTTTTAAAATGTTTCGATTAAAGTGGCAGAAGACATAAAATGTCGCATTAATGATGTGTGGCAAAGTAGAAATATAAATTTATTATCTGATAATAATTTTTAATTGCCTGGAAATTAAAAAATAAACTCACAAAATGGTTTTAGCGGATCTTGGACGGAAAATTACGTCTGCCTTGCATTCGCTTAGCAAGGCAACGGTTATAAATGAAGATGCAAGTAGATTCATATGTTTGTTTTAACTAATTGACTTGCACCTTTTTATCAAAATAACCTTTCATTAATTATAAAAATTTTTATTTTCTCATAATTATTTGTACCTTTATTAAAAATTAATACTTGTTGTTTCATGTTTTAATTTTTTTTTTTTTTTTTAGGTTTTGAATTCTATGTTAAAAGATATCTGCACAGCCTTATTGGAAGCAGATGTAAATATTCGCTTAGTAAAAAAACTTAGAGAAAATGTTAGAGCTGTAATTGATTTTGATGAAATGGCAGGAGGTTTAAACAAAAGAAGAATGATTCAAAGTGCTGTATTTAAAGAATTAGTTAAGCTTGTCGATCCTGGTGTTAAATCTCATCAGCCAGTAAAAGGAAAACCGAATATAATTATGTTTGTCGGTCTTCAAGGTTCAGGAAAAACAACTACTTGCACAAAACTAGCATATCATTATTTAAAAAAAAATTGGAAAGCTTGTTTAGTTTGTGCTGACACATTTCGAGCTGGTGCTTATGATCAGTTAAAACAAAATGCCACAAAAGCTAGAATACCTTTTTATGGTAGTTACACTGAAGTTGATCCTGTCGTTATCGCACAGGATGGCGTAGAAATGTTTAAAAAAGAAGGATTTGAAATTATTATAGTAGATACCAGTGGTAGGCACAAGCAAGAAGAATCATTATTTGAAGAAATGTTGCAAGTGTCTAATGCAATTGTTAGTAAAGTTTAATTATATACATATATGTCTAAGCCAAAAGTTTATGTATTATATATTTCCATGAATGTGCATACAATTTTTTTTTTTTTTTTTCACAGAAACCAGACAATATTATCTTCGTTATGGATGCTACAATTGGTCAAGCTTGTGAATCTCAAGCTAGGGCATTTAAAGAAAAAGTAAATGTAGGGTCTGTCATTATAACTAAATTGGATGGACATGCAAAGGGTGGTGGTGCTCTTAGTGCTGTAGCTGCAACAAATAGTCCAATTATTTTTATTGGTACTGGAGAACACATAGATGATTTTGAATCATTTAAAACGAAACCTTTTATTAGTAAACTCTTGGGAATGGGTGACATAGAAGGACTTATCGATAAAGTTAACGAACTCAAGTTAGATGACAATGAAGAATTAATAGAAAAAATTAAACATGGGCAATTCACATTACGAGATATGTATGAGCAATTTCAAAATATTATGAAAATGGGTCCATTTTCCCAAATAATGGTAAAGTTTTGATTGGTTTTTTTCATTGTTTTTATTTTCATTGAAATTAATAATTAATTAAAATTGATAAATTTTCAATTTATCAGGGTATGATTCCTGGATTTAGTCAGGATTTTTTATCAAAAGGAAGCGAACAGGAATCAATGGCTAGATTGAAACGAGTTATGACAATTATGGACAGTATGAACGATGGAGGTAAAATTATATAATATTTAAAAACATTTTGGTATACTTATTAACTTATGTAAATATTTTTATATATAAATATTTTCAGAATTAGATAACAGAGATGGTGCCAAATTATTTACGAAACAAAGTAGTCGAATCGTACGAGTGGCTCAAGGTGCGGGAGTAACAGAAAAAGAAGTCAAAGATTTGATATCTCAGTATACAAAATTTGCTGCGGTAGTTAAAAAAATGGGTGGAATCAAAGGATTATTTAAAGGTGGCGACATGGCTAAAAACGTTAATCAAGCTCAGATGACAAAATTAAATCAACAAATGGCAAGAATGATGGATCCGAGAGTTTTACAACAAATGGGTGGAATGAATGGATTACAATCGATGATGAGACAGTTACAACAAGGTGCCGCCGGAGGATTAAGCAATTTAATGGGGGGTTTCGGAGGAAAAGCTTAATTCACTATATATATAATATGACTACAAAGGAAATTAACATGAAATTTTTTTTTTATTGTATCGGGGAGGGGGGTGGGGAGGAAAGGGTAAAAAATTTATTATTTACTTATATAAGAACTAAATTGTTGATAATAATAATAATAAAGTGCATTCCCAAATCGACGTAAAAGAAAACAAAAAAAAAACAAAACTTATTATCATCAAATATACCCCCCCATATATATATATGTATTTGTACAGAAAATATTGATTTTGATAATTTGAAGAATAAAAAGTATTTTTTAAAGGTAATTGTTTTCATTTAGAAAATGTCCACCATAATCCTAATTTAATTATTAAACCGTAAGAACCTTTTAAAAAATTTTTTTGCATTATGGAAATGCTACAAAAATTTGTTACAAAATCAACATTTCGTAATAGAATACAATTACAAAGATAATAATAATAATAAAACAAAAAAAATAAAATAAATTAAGAATTAATTATTTTTATTCAAATGCAAAGTACAAAAAAAAAAAAAAAGAAAATTTCTTTTGTTAAATTTTTCAATATTAATCGTATGAGATTAAAAAAAAAAAAAAATTATTATTATTATCATTACAATGAAGGCACCGGTAAAAAAAAAAAAAAAAAAAACAAACCAGCGCAATCGACAACAAAATATTAATACAATCATTTATTATTATTATTATTAATTTAAAAAAAAACTTAATTCAAGCTTCTTTATCGATTATTAATTTAACGCATTAATTGATTAGAAAAATAATAATAATAATGATAATAATAAAAACAAAATCGGTGCGTTATAATTTCTTCTCGCTTACATTTTTGTTTTATTTAAAAAAAAAAAAAAGCATTCAAATTATTTTTTTTTAAGTTAATATTTATGTAAAACAAAACAAAAATAATATTTTACACCGATAAAATTTAATAAATTATTATTAATAATAATAAAAAAAAAATTATATAATAACATTTTAATAACGATTTTTTTTTTTTTTTTTTGGATTGAATTCGGCCATTTTGTCTCTCTTAAATATCAAATAAAATAATTATTTAATATATATTTTTTTTTTTTATTAATTAGGCAATACTCATTTTCCTTTCTTAATTAACATAATAATAATAATAAGCAAATTTAATAATAATAATAATAATAATAATATAAAATTGGCACACATTTATTTTTAAATGATATCCTGAACCTTAAAAATTAATTTATTAAACCTAATAATAATAATGGAGTTGCCATTTTTTTTTTTTTT
>NW_002987159.1:10368-27848 GCF_000006295.1 Pediculus humanus corporis | reverse complement strand
AATTATTATTATGAGAACGTCAAAAAAAAAACAATTATTAATAATGATAATAATTATATAAAATACTGGCAGTATTCGATTGTTAAAAAAAAAAAAAAAAAAAATAACATAACTAACCTACATAATGTGGTGTTTTCCTTACAGTTATTAATTATTTTATTATTATTAAATAAATTTTTTTTTATTAAATAATAAACAACGTGACAAAATTATTTATTTAAAATAAATAATTATAAATTTTTTTTTAAAAAAAATATAAGCATCGTGTAAGCAAAGCTAAATTTTTTTTTTTAATATATATAAATATTAAGCTAATAATATTCATATGTTATATTGTTGTTAAACAAGATTTTGTGCTTTTTTTTTTTTTTTTTTTTTTATTTTAAAATAAACTCTAAATAATTTTCTATTTTTAAAGCAAATTTTTTTTTTTGTTTTTTATTTTATGACAGAACAATTTGGCTTATAAAAAAAAAATATACAAATATTTAACTTTTTTGTCACGCTGATTTACTTCTAATTTTTTACATTAAACAAATATGTAAGACATTTACGATTAGTAGGCTTTCATTTATTATTATTATTATTATTATTTTTTTCTTGTTACATAATAATATACACTAGAAAAAAAAAAAATGCTTTTAAATCCTAAACAACAATTTTTTATAAACTATGAAGGCACAAAATTAAAAAAAAAAAGGCGATTTTTAAATTTTTTTTTAAAACTGTAACTAAGGCACTTTATTTTCCTATTACAAAAAATAGAAAAAAATACATAAAATTAATTAATAATACCAGTGAGTTTTGTAAAAACACTTTTGTTAAGGCCCATCTACTATTTTTATTACTGTTATTTATTTATTTTTGTTATTATAGTTAGTAAAATTCTTATTTATAAAACAAAAAGTGTTTTAAGGTAACCCAAAGATCTAAGGTTCGATTGGAAACTCTCAGCTCAGCCTTCGAAAACTTTTTTTTTTTTTTTTTTTTACAAAATGATTAAATTTTTCAAAAGTGTAACTATTGAGAAAGTCAGAATAGTATATACTGGAAATCACCGCGTTTTAAATCATTAATATAAGTTAATAATTGTTAAATGTGATACCTCTCAATTTGTCTCTCTCTCACAGTGTAAAAAAAAAAAAAAAGAATAAATTATTTTTAATAGAAACATTCATATTATCACGCATTTTTTCTTAGTTTTGTTCAAACTCGGCTTTAATGGAGGTCTTTCTGCGACTTGAAATTTACGAACGATTCTCACCAATTCATGAAATGCTTGATCGACATTCATTCTTAATTTTGCACTGCATTCAATGTATGGCACACGAAGATCTTGTGATAATCTTTGGGCATCTGCAGTTGACACCTGATTAATTATATTTTAAATTAAAAAATTTTTGTCACAAAAAAAAATTTAATATATTTTAACCATTTTAAATG
Source organism: Pediculus humanus corporis (assembly GCF_000006295.1). Classification (NCBI taxonomy): domain Eukaryota; kingdom Metazoa; phylum Arthropoda; class Insecta; order Psocodea; family Pediculidae; genus Pediculus; species Pediculus humanus. Next base: position 26,405 of record NW_002987159.1, on the reverse strand, counting down.
ACTTACACTCCTGTGATGTTCTAAATCAGCCTTATTGCCAACCATAAGCATGGGAAATTCATCTCTATCTTTAACTCTTAATATCTGTTTATGGAATTTGTACATTTCGTCAAAACTCGCTCGATCAGTAACTGAAAACACTAAAAGAAATCCCTCTCCAGATCTCATATACTGTTCTCTCATTGCACTAAATTCTTCTTGACCAGCAGTATCTAAAACTAATTACAAAAAATACAGTTGTAACATTATTTAAGATAAAATTTTTATCAAAAAAAAGTAAATAGTGCATCTTTGTAATAAAAAAACTAATGATTCATAAATTATGACTGAAAGTTTTGTTTGTACTTACTGTCTAATTTGGCAGTTATGTCATCGATTACACATTGTTTTGTATATGAATCCTCAATGGTTGGATCATAATCAGATACAAAATAACTCTAAAAAAAAAAAAAAAATTTAAAATTATTTGATAATTTGATATTAAATTGATTTATTTAAATTAAAAATTTTTTTTTTTTTTTTTTTTTTTTGAACTTAAAGTATATTTTTGAAGTAAGAAAAGTTTATATTGAATGTCTAAAAATTTTTATAATAATATAATTAAATCAAATTGGAATAGTTAAAAGAAAAAAGGAAAAATTTATATTAAACTGATTTAAAGTTATTTTAATTAAGCTCATTTAAAATTGTAAAAAATCGAAAAAATTGGCATTTTTCGGTGTCGTACGAAATTTAAAATTATTAAAAAACATTTTATAAAAGTTTCGATTGTAATTTTTTCCGATTGTTTAATTAAAAAATCAGAGATATATAAATTTATTATAGTAAATTTCATGAGTGTACAAAAAAGGAAATGACAAAAATTTGATTAAGCAATCAATTCATAGGATTAAGAAACATTTTTAATTATGTTTATCTTATAAGAAAAGACCATTTTATTTATAAACAGTAGGCGTAGGAAAACGAAAAATACATGAAATTGTTGAAACAAATGTACTTACTTGTATAAATTGAATTGTTAGTGCTGATTTTCCTACACCGCCACCACCGACAACAACTAATTTGTATGTTGGTGCATAGTTTTGACGATCATTCTGCCTGGACATTTTTTTAAAAATTTTAATTTCTCTGTTAAAAAATTAACACTAAAGATCACCTACACATTAATGAAACCTTGTAACTCCACCTTCTCGTATGAATCGTCTGCCTGTTAATACAACTACAATGCCGCCAATATTTGAAAAATTTAATTCAATTTTCATCCGACTCGTAATTTTTTTGGTGTTGTTATCACTTGTACATAATTACTTTATTTAACGTTATTATTAAATATTATTAATTTTTTTTTTTATATTTATATTAACAAATGAAATGTTACAAACCGTGTTAACGGTTAAAGATTTCAATTCAGTTTGCAGGATTTGTTTGCAATGTCAAAAAGATATGATAGATATATTCAGTACTGGTTTTCATAAACAATTTATTAAAATTACCAAAATAGAGGTATAAATATTTTTATGCCACTGTAAAATTTTCAAAGAAAAATTACACAAAATAAGTTAAATTTAATCAAAAAAAAAAATTAAAATTGTTTTTCAGACATTAAACACTTTCAATTATCCAATCATACATTTATAATATTATAATAAAATTAAAATAAATTTGAAATTTTTTTTAGGTTAAATGCGATGATAATTTACCAAAGAAGATATGTCAAAATTGTTTAACTCAAATGAAGCATTTATCAGAATTTTTAGAAAAAGTAAAATCATCTGATGCTTACCTACACTTGCTGTTATCTTGTGACCAAGATTTAAACGGAAAAGAAAAAGGCAAGAAATCATATTGTCGTAGCAAGATAAAAACGAAAAAAATAAAATCGAAAAGATTTTTAAAAAATTCAAAAATTGTTAAAGAGAAAGAGTTAGATGTAGATAAAAATAAATATTATGTAATTTTTGTACCTGATAGTGACAAAGATAAAAAACTTGATGCTGAAATATGTATTAAGGATATTAGTTTAAACGAAAATGAAAATTCAGAATTACTTCATTTTTGTAAATCTTTAATTAATGATCATTCCAAAGTAAAATTACGTCAAAAATTACCAGAGACTGGGGAAAATGAAGAAGAAAATAAAAAAATTAATGAAATTAAAAGTAATATGAAAGAAGAAAATTTAAATAGTTTTACTCACTATGTTAATTTATTAATTTTTCAATGTTCAGAATGTAAAAATTCTTATGAAGAAATGAAAGACTTGAATAATCATTATTTAATTCATCATTCTCATGTAACAATAAATAATAAATTTTATTATGAATGTCCAGTTTGTAAATTTAAAGGAGATAAAAAATTTGAATTTTTAAATCATTTGACAAAACATTCCGAGGAAGGTTATAAATTTTTTACAATCGATTCATCGGGAAAAAAAATTAGTTTTAACGATTGTCAAAAATTTCAAATTTCCCATTTCATAATGAAAATTCATGTAAAGTTTTCAAAGTAAATTTAAACATTTTCAATTGTATGATTTGCAGTAAAAAAATTGAAAATATTATGGAAATAGGAAACCATTTAAAAATTCACAATAATAAAAACAAAATAAAAAATTTTTGTATTAAGTTTACATGTCCAGTTTGTAATTTGACATGCGTATATGGATCGATGATTTATATCATTTGAGCGACATCACAGAAATGTTATTTTATTAAAGTTGACAGTGTTGGAGAACCATTAGAACTAAATGAAGAAGAAGATGAAAAAATTTTTGTATCATTTACTGAAGCTGTGACACTTATGTCAATATTAAATAACTCGTCGAAAATTTATGAAATTGAAAATGTTTATTCATGTGAAGAATCTCAATTTAAAATAGATTCTTTACTTGAGGAGCATTATGAAGAAGAACCTCCTAATTCTCTAGTAGAAAAATCTTTAAATAAAATTTGTCCTGTGTGCAAAATGGAAATTTCATTTGATAAAATAAACGATGGTAAAAATACTTTTTACGAACATTTAAAAATTCATAAAAAAGAAGGAGTTTATTTTATAAAAGTAAATAAAAATGGATCTTTAGCAAAATCTGATGAAAAATATTCTGATTTATTTATTCAATCATCATTAATTTATAATTTAATAAAAAGTTCATTGCCATCAAATTTTCATCATTTTTGGTGTCCAGATGTTGAATGTTTAAATTTTAAAATTCAAAATTTTTCTCATAATAATTTTTATTCGGAAGAATCGAATTTTCCCGTAAATAATTTCTTATCAGATGTAGTTGATATAGACGAAGATGAAGAAGGTAAAAAAAATATGATATTTATTTGTGAAAAGTGCGAAATGAAATGTTTAGGAATAGAAAACTATAAAAAACATTATTCGAGTTGTAAAGGACAAAATTTATATAAAAAATTAGAAATCTGTCAAGTTTTCCAAGGGGATTCCCTGAAAATTCACTGTAAACGTTCACGATTCGAAAAATAATTCGAAATTAAGAAAACCTAACGGAGAAGGACAAACGTTACGAATGGAAAATTTTATTAAATGCGAAATATGCAATCGGAAATTTATAAGACAAGCTTCTTTTGATAGACATAAATCCGCACATTTAAATCCTAGATATTTCGATTGTGATATTTGTAAGCTTCCACTCCCATCTAAAACAAGTCTGCAAAAACATTCGGAATTGCACAAAATAAACGTTAGTAATTTTAAATGTAAAACGTGTAAAGCTAATTTCACGTCCAGGGATTCTTTGACCACTCATCAGAGTAGTGCGGGTCATAACGTGAGTCGTCAACGTGAGTTAGAATGCAATGTTTGCGGGGAAAAGTTTCTAATAGGTAAAAAATTTACGGAACACATCAAAATGCATCCCAAGTACAAAATGGGAGAATGCGGTTTATGCGGAAAACGTTTGTCAACATTTCAATCTCTCATGTTTCACATGCAAAGGCATTTCAAATCGAACAGCATTTTATGTCCTCATTGCGGAAAACAATTTTTCGAAGAAAAAAATTACAACAGGCATTTGTTGACACACGAAGGCATAAAACCATATTCTTGCGACATTCAAGGATGCGAAAAATCATTTTACACGTTTTTCGAATTGAACAGACATAAAAAATATCACAACAACACGAGAGATTTCGTTTGTCCTCATTGTGCGAAAAGTTTTCACGAAGCGAATCATTTAACGGTGCACGTGCGCATTCACACGGGTGAGCGTCCCTACACGTGTCCACACTGTAAAAGAGGTTTCATAACGAGAACTCGTTGCAAGCATCACATAAAATTGGTACATCAAGGAATCGGCTACGATCAAATACAGAGCAGAATATCTAAAAAAGTCGCCATATTTGAAACCTTAGATGGTAACTAAATAAATTTACAAAACTACAAATAAATTGGCTTTACCACATTTACGAACATTTGATCCTCTTCAAACGCGAATTTCGTTAATTTTCGTTCTTTTTTGTATTTGTTACAACAATAATTAATAATTAATTTCGACTTGTTAAAAAGTATTTTAAAAACTGAAACAAAAAAAAGTAATTTAAAAGGGTTTTGTAATGACTTAAAAAAATATTGAATCAAGTTCAAAAAAGAAACCTATTGTTTATAGTATGTATAGAGAATGTAGAAGTTTAGTTAAAAATAAAATAAAATTATTTATTGCAAAAATGTTATTAATATTATTTATGAAAAAAAATTTAATAATGGTTAACACATTTCTTACCGTAAAAGTTTTAGACAAAATGGAAATTTCGATTAAATCAGATAATTATCATCATTGTCGAATTCGTTGTCAGGTGACAATTACTATTATTATTATTTTATTTTATACATAATTTATTATTTTCCTCATTAAATTATTTCAATCAAATTTCTTTTATTTTTTTCAATATTTCGAAAACAACAATTCCTGGAAAATTAATCATCATTAGTATTTTTTAATCTTTTGAAAATGACACTGAGTGAAAATGGAAAAAAAAAAAAAAAACATTTATAATTTACGTTGCATGTGTATTTTCCTTTCGAATAATATTTATTCGACATTTTCACTAAACGCGAACGAAAAAAGTAATTTAAAATGATTGTCCGTTTTAAAACGAATATTAAAATATTTTTGTTATTAAATTTAATCAAATACAACGCTTGCGATGAAAATGGCCGTTATTCGAAAAGAGATTTACAATTAATAAAAGATGTCGCCACATTGAATGCCGCCAAATTTCTCGTTTTCGTACAAAATGAAAAAATTTTGAAATTTGGCGACATAACGAAAAATTTTTCCAATGACGGTTTTTACACGTCGATAATCGATTTGAAAACTCTTGATGAATTATTAAACGAAATTAACGGAGAAAAAAATATTTTAAGAGGGATAACGATATTATTAATTAACGGATCTTATAATTTTACAAATGTTTTTACAAAGGTAAGTTATTATTACGTAACGAATCCGTCTTGAACGTGTATATTCATTATCATTATTATTATTGTTTTTTTTTTTTCAGATAAAATTTCCAGACGCTTTAATTTTGTTAAATTTTAATAATTCACTTACGGATATTGTAAAATATCAAATTCCCATTAACGTGAGGTTATTTTTATTAGAATCATATGAGGATAAAGTTATAATAAATAAAATTAAAAATCCAAATGTTAACAAAAAACCCATCGTTAAACTTTATGGATTTTGGTTTGCGCCCAAATCTTATGGCATTACACTTGTTGATAAATATGATAAAATCGATTTTGGAAACGTATCGTTGAAAACAATGGTTCACGAGGTAAAAAAATTGTTTCTCTTTTTGTTATTTAATGATTTAATAACGTTATTTTAATTTTTTTTTAAACAGTACGACGAATTTATTTGTAAAGGTAAATTAAAACTTTTTGTATATAAACTGAGATGTTTTCATTCTGAATTAATTGGCGTTTTGTCAAAGGAATTAAATTTCCGGTGAGTAAATTTTCTTTTGTTTTTTTGAGAAATTTCATATACATATTATTCACAAAGTCATTTGATTTCCAGAATGAACGTTGTGAGACGTTTGGATTTGAATTATTCGTATTATGGAGAAAATGGTTCGTTGACTGATGTTTTTTTATTATTAATGAGAAAAGAAGTTGACATTTCCGGTTGTACTTATGCTGTAAGCAGTGAAAGACTCAACATTTACGATTTTGCTTGGCCTACACATTCAACACAGTAATATTAAGAAAAAAAAAAAATTTTTATATGATGCTTTTAAATAATTTCACCCCCCCCCCCATTTTTTTTTGCAGGACGATGTTGTATATAAAAAATGAAAGGGTGAAAACATTTTTAGGGGGTTATTTAAAACCCTTGAATATAAATTTACAAATAGGAATATTAATATGGATTTTAATATCGGGAATATTAATTCAAATATTTAAAAACGTTCGAGAAAAGAAAAAAAAATTTCAAATAACCGTTACAATAAAATCTATATTGAAATCATTGCAAGTTTTTTGCAATCAAGGTTTTGTTTATTATTTTACCATTTTATTTTTTTTGGATTGGTTTTTGTGGTTGTTTATTATTTTTAATATTATTTATTAGATGTGTATAACATGCCTACGTGGTGTGCGGATCGAGTCGTGTACATGTCGACATTTTTATTCGTATTATTAATTTATCAAGGATATTCAGCAAAATTAATATCGTCTTTAACCGTAACCACACCTCACATACCATTTAAAACATTTGAAGATTTTATATCGGATGGAAGTTACATGTTGTTGACTTTAACAGAAGGATATCATAAAACTTTTTTCAACGTGAGGAAAAATTCATTTAAAGTCCTTAAAATTATTTAATATGATTTTAATTTAATTTAATTAAATTTTTTTCTTTTATTTTAGAAATACCTTAAAGTTCTCGGATTGAGTCAATTTTTAAAACAAAACGATTTACCTAAAAATGCACAAGAAGCCATTTCTCAATTATGTTCTAATAAAAGTTTGGCTTATATTGAATTTAGAGAAAATATAGTAGAACATAAATTATTATGTGACGTCATCGAAATCCCAGATATATTTTCTCATCATATCGGATTAGGTTTACCTAAAAATTCAATTTACGGAAAATTTATGAACAAAGCGTAAGAAATTCAATTAAAAAAAAAAAATTATTTAAAAAAAAATAATAATTTTTAATAAAATATCATTTTTTTTATTAGTTTGAAAAAATTTAAAGAATGTGGAGTTTATAATAGAATGAGAAGAGAAATGCTGTCGTACGAAGATATTGATTATTCTCGTAAAAATGATTTTTTAGAAGTTTCAATAAAACAAATCATTTTTCCATTTTGTATTCTAACCGTTGGAATTATAATTTCGATAATCGTTTTCGTACTCGAAATAATAATAAAAAAATATTTCGATAAAGGATTCGATAAAGATTACGAAAGGGAATTTTTTAAAAGGGAAAAACAATTACGGAAATGGAAAAATACAATCACAATGTGAAAAACAAAGAGATTTAACAAACAATATGTCTGCTAACCGGAAGTTTATCTACACGTTTTACAAACAATAAAAATAAATAATAATGAAAGGGATCCAACGCAAAAACACTCGTGTTATTTTATAAATTAAAATTTTCTTAAGTTGGCAATCCTGATTTCTGGTATCCTATCTGATACCCTACGGTATCAATTTAAGTAACGAAACCATTCCGCCCAAACAATTTTATTTATTTTTCTTAAAAAAATTAAATTAATTTTAATATCAAGGAAATTCAATAAATAACAATAAGAAAACCCCCGTTAAATATAATATTATTAAATTATTTATTTATTAATTTTTTTTTATTTATTTAAATTTTAGTGATTAGACCAGAAACTATGCTACAAATGTTGTTTTACTATCATAAACTCAAGTGAATAAAAAAATTTCTTTTTTTTTTTTGTAAACTTAAATTAATTAATTTATTAATTTTTCTATTATTATTATTATTATTATTATTCTGTGATAAAATTTTTTTAAACATTAGCATAATAGCGATTACATTTTTATTTAATAACAACAATTAATAATTGCATTGAATGTTAATTTTTTTAAACAATTAAAAATAAATTTCGTACGAGAAAAAAAAAAATTAAAAAAAACGTTGTAAAATAATAACAATAATAATAATAATAATAATAATGATAATGATAATAGAATATTTTGTATGCGTGTGTGTGTGTGTGTGTGTGTATGTGTGATGTTTTTCACAAAAAGAAGACAAAAAAAGGCAAAATATCATCATCATCATCCCTCTTATTCACTCACGTGTATAATATATATATTTAATATTAAATAATTAACTTATGTAATAATCCCTTCCTTTCATTTAAACATTCAATAATAATAATAATAATAATAATAATAATAATAATAATAATAATAATAAAATTCATAATAACAAAGGCAACACAAAAATATACAACACAAAGCAATTTCGAAACAATCGAGAAAAAAAAAAAAAAAAAAAAATTCATTTCCTTATTTAATTAAATATGATTATTATTATAATATTAATATTATTATTAATAATTTTTATTTACGATATAATAAATAAAAAAAAAAAAAAAATCTAAGGACGGTTGAAAGCGCACTTATTAACCAAAACATTAAAAATATTATATTAAAAACTATAATAATCACAAATAATAAATCATATCCATGTATTTATGTATTTATGTATTTATTTATGTATTTATGTATATATTTTATATATTTATTTAACATTACGACGTTTCTAATGATTTCATTTAAACTTTACAAATTTTAAAACAAATTAAATTATTGATGACGACAACAACAACAACAACAACATAAACACGATCGTTATGTTGATAATGTTTGTTGTTTGTTTAATTATCGATTAATCGTCGTTTTAAAAAACATTAACAATATATATATTTATACTTATATAATATTATATATTTTTTTTTTATATATTCTTCAGTATAGCTGTCATAATTTCTTAACCCTTATCATCATCATCATCGCCATTTTTATTTAAAAGAAAATCAATCAACCAATCAACATTTAGCTCTTCTTATCAGCATAAAAATAATCAAAACCGTTTTTTTAACACGATTGATCCATAAATACTCATAATCAGTTATTAAATAAAATTTAATAATAATAATAATAATAATAATAATAATACATTAAATAAATTATGTATTTGTTTTTTACCAAGGGTTAAGTAAATATTTAATTTATATACAGCTAATATTTTTTTTGTTTTTAAAATGTGAAAAAGGGTATCATTAATATCATTTTGAAACGTATAAAAGAATATATATATGTATGTATAATAAGTCGAAGTCGATTATTATTATTATTAATAATTAATTAAATCTGCCTTTGGTTGTTCGCATTAATAATAACAAAAAAAAAAAAAATAATAATAATAAATTCAACTGAAAACAAAACAGTGACGTAAATATTTATTTTTTTCTCATTTATTTATTTATTTATACACGTGTTATTTATTTTATGTATGTATATATTTTTTATTAAAAACGATCCAGAAAATATGTAAAAATAAAATATTATTTACATAACTCATCATAAAAAAAAAATAAAAATAAAGTTCCAAAAAAAAAAATTTTCAAAAAAATAAATTATTTATAAAAAAAAAAAAAAGAAAAAAAATAAATAAATAACGTAAATCATTATCATTATTGTTTTTATTATTATTACTATTATCATCGTTATTATTATTAATTTGCTTATTTTTTGGATTAGTTTTCTTTTTTTTTTTTTTAAAGGCAGAAACTATTTTCAAAAAAAAATTTAAATTTATATCATATAATCGATTATTATTATTGTTATTATCATCATCATCATTAATTATTATCATTACTATTATTATTATTATTATTATCATCAACGCGACGCAAATGAGTCTTTTCAATATTGTTAACTGAATAAAATATATAAAAATTATATGATTACATTACATTATTTAATCACTAGTAGTAGCAATTTTTTTTTTTTCTTCCTTTTTTTCCTTTTTTTTTTTTTTGCGTGAATTCTAATTATATTAAAAAAATCTAGTTGCCCAAAACCACCATGTGTGAAAGCTTATTTATTTATTTATTTTTGTTTTTTTTTTTCCCCCCCCCCCCCTCTTTAAATTTTTCTCTTTTCAATTGATGGAAAATTAAAAAAAAAAAAACAAAAATATAATAATAATAATAATAACAAAATGCACAACCAAAACGCTATCCTTTTTTTTTTTTTTTTGTTTTAATTTTTTAAAAAAAAAGCACTTATTATTTTACTCTAACGCGAACAAAAAAAAAAAAAAAAAAAAAAAACGAAACGAAAAGAGGTGAGGAATGATAACGCGAAATCATTTATCCCTTTTTTTTTTGTTTTTTGGAATCCCCCTTTTATAAACACCTGAGAAACGACCAGATGTAGTCAAGAAAAACTTTTTTTTTTTTTTTTTTTTTTTCCGTACAAATGCAGTCCAGCCGCAATACGAGGGCTTTCCTTGGCTTTTAACCAAACAGAGAGTATCGATCGATCTTCGTGTAACTATCGGAAATACGCAATCAACAAGAAGAAAGAATTTTCACAACTACGACTACCTTTTTTTAAAAAAAAGAAAACAATTTAGGCCATGTAATCAGCTGTGACAGAAGTTTCCTTTGTTTTTCCCTGAAAACCTATCAAAGGTGTGACCAACGTAGAATTCGAATTGAGACAGTCTTCTTCTTCTTTTTTATTATTATCTAAACTATTATTTGTTGTTATGTCTACTCCGTTTGAATGATTATTATCAATCCTATAAAGAAAAAAATGATCTCTTTTCAAATTTCCTTCCCGGAAAAACGAGAAAATTTTCGAATGGGTGACGACTCACAGATTAGAATCCAACATTTCCTCCTCCTTATCATCATCATTATGATGATGATGATGATGATTATGATGATTATTATCTTGGCTAGTTGTTTGACCGTTGGTTAACGTCATGTCCGTCGACATTCTTTCACCGTGTAAGAAAACTTCCAATTTATTTTTTGGTTCGTCCTTTTCATGTTCCGTACCATCTTCTTCACCTTTTTCACTATCAGCCTGACACACAAAATTATTTTTAAATTTAAACATTTCCACGAAAGAAAACAAAAATATCATTTTTTCACTTTCACTTACCTTATTTGTCGAATTTTCCGGATTTTTCCGAGTACGCTTCATTATGGCTTCCACTCTTTTTCTTCTTGCTTGCCTTTCTTCTTCTTCTCTCTTTAATCTTTCGGCCATTTCTATTCTTTGCCTGTAAAAAAAAATTATAAAAAATTTTTTTTAAAAATAATTTTAAACAATCCCCCCCCCCGACCCCTTTAAATTTATTTACCTTTCCGCTTCTTCTCGAGCTTTTCTACCCGCTTCTTCTTTTTCTAATCTTACCAATTCTTCTTGCTGTCGTTTTTCTTTTTCTTCTTCTTCTCTTTTTTTTGCTTCCTGGAATATAAAAAATTTTTTTCATTATTTGTTACACTACGATCAAGATTGAGAGACGCAAATTTTTTTTTTTTTACCTGTATTGCTTGCATTAATCTATCTTCTTCCATTTTCCTTGCTTCCTCTAATAATCTTAATTGTTCTTCTTCGGCTAAACGCTGCTCCTCTTCCTCCTTCCTCAATCTTTCCGCTTCCAATTTAGCTTCCATTTCTAAACGAAGCCTTTCCGCTTCCGCTTCTCTTTCGGCTTGCTCTCTAGCAACCCTTCGTCTTTCTGCTAAAGCTGCCTTCGCTTCTTCTTCGGTTGATATTTTTGATCTTGTCATAACGTTGACTGCAAACGGATGATGACGTAATATTTACTTATTTTTCTCCGTTCCCCTCCCCTTCCCCCCCGTGAACATAAATTTTAAATTACCTTTTCCTGATTCGTCATCGATGGAACCAGAATTATCATTATCGTTACTAGAAGATTCCTTTTTACCATTCTGTATATTTTTTGTTGACTTCGTCATAATGTTTTGATTTGAATTTTGGGCTCCTACGTCACTCGTCGTAATATTATTATTATTATTATTATTATTATTTACAACATTATTTTCTTTCGTTTCATTATTATCCTTTACAATTAATTCTTCTTTATTATTTTCATTTGTTTTTTCTGATTTTATTTCTTCGGATGCGTTGGTTTCGACATCGATTTTGTTGTTATTCATTCCATTTCCATTATTATTACTATTATTATTATTATTATTATTTCCAATTCCTTGTTGACGTTTTGTTACGTCGTCGCTTTTGGGTAAATTTTGCTTCCTAATTTGTTGTTTCACACCCGTTGGTTTTGTCGCTTTCAATTCTTTAAGTTTTGATTTTTCTTCCGATGGTGAATCTTGGATTGAGAAAAGAGAGAGAAAACATTATTATCAACACTGACTTTCCAAAAAAAAAAAAAAAAAAAAAACTATTTACCTATTTTTTGCGAGTCTTTTGTTACTCCGGTTATGTGAATGCTAAACGGTCTAGGCTTCCTTGGCGCAGACCTTAACCGCGGTGTGGGTGTCGGTGTCGAGGCACTGGTAAAGCTGCATTGACTTAGTACACTTCCAGGACGAGAGGGTGTCGTGTCACCTGAAATATTATTATTTATATCAATCATTACGTTTTCCCATTTCAAAATGACAACCATTAAAAAAAAAATTGTAATTTTAATTTAAAAGAAAAGTTTTCAAGTTTATGTTACCTTATTTTCTTTTTTTTTTTACTATATCTAACGAACCCCTTTTAATTTACAAAAAAAAAAATTTTTTTAATTTATATAAAAAAAAAAAAAAAAAGCAATTATTCGTAATTATTCCCATTTGTAGAAAAAAAATGACTTGCAGCACCATCACCTGGTAAGAAAGCATTGGAAATATCTTTGTCGTGGTCGTGGTGGTGGTGGTTATTATTTATCTTCATGGTTGACACCAAACAACTTTTAACAAAAAAATTTTTTTTTTTTTTTAAACTCGTGAATTTAAGTATGAAGAAGTATGAAGTAGAGGCGCTCTTTGTCAAAAATAAATTTGTTTCATGTTAAAAGAAATGTTGCTAAGCCAAAAAAAAAAAAAAATAGAAAAAGGGGTGCAATACCAATCAATCCTAGTGCAAGTTAAAAGAAAATTTTTACGTTAGATACCAAGTTACGAAAGAATATTTAATTGTGTGTGAAAGAAAAAAAAAAAACCACTGAAACTAATTAGATAGATGATGATGATGATTCTTTTTCTCTATGAAAATGAATGAATCCATAAGGGATCCCAACACCAAAAAAAAAAAAAAAATTGAAGGGGGAGGGGGAGGGGGCCAATCATCTATAAAGAAAATAAATGACTGAAAGAACTGAAACCCTCGAGAATCCCTTTAATTTTTTTTTTTACGTAGGTACCTGACGACAAACCACCGTCGGGTGACAAACTCTTTGTCGAAGAAGCCATAGCTTTTGCTTTATTTCTTAGTCGTTGAGCTCTAGTCATTCGAGGCTGTATGAAATTCAACGATTGACCTTTCGAGTGAAGTTGCATCATGCTCTTTGACGTATCCTTTTTGGTCAAAGTGTTCGACTGAAACTCTTTACTTTCTACCAGATGATTAGTGCTACGCGACATTGATTTCGAAGACCCCGATAAGGGTTGCGAATAAGGATTCGAATGCACGACTCGCGGCTGAGCCAAAATGTCGAGTCGCGCCATAGAATAAGCCCTACCTGGCGTTCTGGCCAGGGACCGGGATCCAGATGTGGGTCGACTGGTTGTACCATCCCTTGGCGAAGGGATCGTAGGCATTAGATCAGTCTTCCTCCTACCGATTCTTAAGTGAGACGCACTCATAGCAGGGCTAATGTCAGAGTCACCAGCTGTGAAAATGAAAAAAATAAATAAATAAATTGTAGAATTTTATGTAAATAAAAAAATATCAAAAACTTATATATGTATTTATGTACAAAATATATACATATATACACTTTTATCTAAAATAAGGACCTGTACAACTCAAATCCACAAAGAGTTATCCCCTCACATTTACACCCGTAATAATAATAATAATAATAATAACGGTATTTACGTATAAAACAAGTGTAACGGTCGAGAAAAAAAAAAATTAAATATATATTATTTCATCGAACACGTTACATACATATTCACACAAATTTTTCAATACAAATTTTTTTTTTTTTCTCTTGTTATTAAAAAAAAAAAAAAAAAAATTAACAATAACAATAACAATAACAACAACAACAACAACAATAACAATAATTTAAGGTATGTTTTTAAAAAGAAATAAATATATTCCTATTTACATATTTTGAAGGTTTTATTTATTTGAAAAAATATTTTATTAATAAAGGACGTTCGATTGTTTTTTAAAATTAAAAAAAAAAAATTTAAATTTAAATTTAAATTGTATACACATTTCAAATGACGATGTGAAAATTTTAAATCAATTATTTTTAAATGTTAATTTCTTTTTTTTCCTTTTTCTTTTTTCCTTATTTAAACGGGTCGAATGATTCGTTGAATTATTATTATTATTATTATTATTACTATTAACTTTTAACTTAACTTAACTAAAAAAAAAAAAAAAAAAATCAAATCGAATCGAATAAATAATAATAATAATAATAATAAAACAACTTTTTGACGAGCTAAATTGCCACTTGCGCACGCTCCAGAAAATTAAAATAATAATAATGATAATAATGATAATAATTCGTGTGCGTAGGCATGGAGTGAATGAAAATTAAACTCTCGTAATTATTATACCAACGAACCATATCTGACTCTTTAAGAGAGAGAGAGAGAGAGAGAAAATAAGAAAACCTTCATTTGAAATTATGGTAGACATTTTTTTTTTTTTAATTTTCTTTTCTCCATCTTTAAAAAATATCAATTGATAACACAGGGAACGCACACACACACACAAGCAAGTGATTAAAATTTTACATTTTAACGATAATTTTTCAATCTGACAAGGGGGAGAGGGGGGCGTATCGCGACGTTGTTAATTTTAATAAAACAAAAAAAAAAATTTTCAATGTCTGTAAATCGTAAAGAACTACAGCGACAATTCTAAAATATTTGAAATTCTAAACTACTACTTTTTGTTTGTTTGTTTGTTCTTTCTAATAATGCATCGACTACATCCGATATAAAAATAGAATTAATAATTTTAAAATAATAATAATAATAAATATAAAACAATAATATCAAAATCGAACGAGAATAGTCGTAAATATTTTTCTCTCTCTCTCTCTCTCTCTTTCTCTTTAATGCCACTTATTGTGGGCAAACATTTTTTTATTAAAAAAAAATTATTATTATTATTAGGAAGACAATAGTAACGCAGCAAAAAGCCTTGCAAGGCTGAATTAATGCGTGCGTAACTATTTTCCCCCCTTTTTTTTTTTTTTTTTTTTTGTAAAGCAAGTGCAAGTTTATTTATTTACAGAATATTTACAATCGAGTCAAGTAATGACAATTAACCTAAAGAAAATAAGCCGTGATTCGTGCACGCACATACACACACGTACACGCACACGTGTACGCACTCACGCGCACATTCGCAAAATAAAAAAAAAGCTGATGAATACGGTCTTGCAAGTAGGTAGGTCATCGAGTATCTCTCTCTTTGCAAGTTTAAGTTAATTTACCGTGACACAAGCCACTCTAAACGTAAGCACATATGCAAAAAACAGAGTTGGCCACCATTAAAAAGTAAAAAAAAAAAAGCAAAATAAATATTGATGATGATAATAATAATAATAATTTTTTTTTTTTAATAAAACATTTCGACGCCTTTTATAAAAAATTTTTTTTTTTTTTTTAATTGATGGAAGCTCCAAAGATTTAATTATTAAAAGGGAAAAATTCCGCCATAATTAACCTTCTGCCTTATGCATCTCACATGAGCGAGCGTTCGTTTAAATTAAATCTTTAATAAAAATAATAACGACGATGATGATAATAATAATAAGAGACAAATACATATTA
>NW_002987159.1:1388-10129 GCF_000006295.1 Pediculus humanus corporis | reverse complement strand
GTAATTTGGGGTCCCAAAAAAAAAAAAAAAAAAAAAAAAACATTTTGCCTTTTTTTTTTTTTCCTTTGTAACCAACTCGTTATTTAAAAAAAAAAAAAAAGAAAAGCACTGCTATAAACCTTTTTAAATCAAACAGCAACAAACACAGCCATCTATCTATTTTCTATCCGAAACAAACAAAAGAAAACAAAACAAAACAACAAGAAAGGTAAATAAACATCATCTGTACGTATTTATATATATATATATAAATTAATAAATAAAAATAAATAAATAAAAAATCCGAACATTTTATATTTTTAACTCACCGGCGTGAGAAATGTGAAAAGATTTACTTAAATGGGGATTTAGGGGACCCGACGAAGGATCGTCAATGTTAGAAAGTAAAGGATCGGGATTTGGGGCAAGAGAAAGGCGAGGTTTAGAGGAGGGTTCTGTATCCCAGTGAAACACCTCGTACATAGATGTAGACATTAGATCTGTAAAAATTATATATATATATAACAACAAAACTCCATCTTTTCAAAATTATTTTCGTTTCTTTTTTCAAACATTTAATAATTACGATCGCAAATTGTGTGCAGCAAAATAAAATAAAATAATAATAATAAAGTAAAACATTTCTCTCTAATAGAAATTACTTGCAAGTTTTATTTTTTTTTTAAATAAGCGATAATAATAATAATAATAATATTGATTAATGGAAAAAAAAGTTTTTTGCCATCGTGTAAATTCACATTTAATTATTCGAGCATATATTATTATTATTATTATTTCGAGCGCCGGAAAAAAAAATTGAGCTTACTATGCGTGATATATAGATTGATTGCCCCCACGTGAAGAGAATCAACACACACACAAGAATTTGCAGGGATTTTAATTTCGAAAATCGAAAAGATCCACATTCTACTACGAATAACACTAACAATAAATTTTTTTTTCGTAGCTTTTTTTATTTATTGCACTTTTAATTCAATAGGCGCACGAGCAAATATTATTATTACTAATATATAAAAATGTGATATAAAAATAAGAATAAAGCTGCGACAAAAAAAATTTTAAAAAAATTTAAAAAAGATTCAGACCAATTTAGTTACCAGAAACGGAAGCATATATATATATTTTAAAGCACTATTTTTGGATTTCCGAAAATAACAAAAAATTTTTTTCCTTTTTAAAGTGTCCATGTTTTTTTTTTTTAATTTCCCCCCCCCCCCCCCCCGTTCTATCGAACCGAATCAACTTTACAAACTAATTAAAAATAATAATAATAATAATAATGAAAAGGTTTTCAAAATTAGACTCACCACCGGGATTCCTATAGAGTCCGCCAGCAGAAGAAGCTCTTTTCTTAGGTTCTAATTCACGTTCCGAGGGTCTTCGAGACAAAGGATTCGTCGGGGTTGTCGTCGTCGTCGGAAATAACCTCAAATTAGCCGTTGATGTTGCCCTGTAAGAAATGTAAAAATTGCTCTGTGACCACGTGAAAAACATTTTCCAAAGATTTGAAACACCATTCCAAACACTCTATCGAATTCCTATTCCTATTCGTATTTTTTTTTTAATTTTCTATTTTTGAAATTTCGAAATAAATAATAATAACGCGAGATCGAAATCGTATTTTAACACTTTTATTATTATTATTTTTATTTTTATTATTGACACGACATTCGTCTAATCCCCTTTAACTTTAACAATTGAAAAGAATTTAAAATTCAATTTAAAAAAAAATTAAAATTAAAAAAAAATAACGTTAATTTCGAAAGTGGTTTGACCAATCAAAAATTAATAATTAATTTAACACTCAAACTATCTCACAAGCAACACGTTTAGTTCTACTATGAGAGTTTTTTCCTTTTTTTTTTTTTTTTTTAATCAATAATTATTTTCGATTGAGTAATTATTCATTTGACGTGTAAAAACATACACACACGCACACACACATACACATTTCTTTCATTTGCAGACGAAAAAAAAAATAAAATAAATAAATTCAAACAAATTTAAAATGTGTAACTAATTATTATTATACATACCGGTTAATAAAAAAAAACTCACGAAGAGTTTCTTTCAAACTTTTTTTTTTGATTGTTTCTATCTTTTCTTCTTCTTCTTTTTTTTTTCTTAATTAAAAAAAAAAAAAAAAAAAAACCCCCACGCGAGAATTAAAATTATTTATATATTTATTTTAATCACCTTCTGGGTCCCCAAAAACTATTGCTGCTGTCGGTTGTTTCAAGTAAACGAGGAGTCGAACTTCCAAATGCGAATACGATCGAACTCCTTTCGTTCCTTTTTTTCGTTTCTATTCTTGCTTCCCTTTCTTGATTTTTTCTCACTATTGCTTCTCTCCTCTCTTTTTCTGCTTCCCAAATTTGTCTCTTCCTCTCTTCGACCTGTTAACAAAAAAACAAAATAATTGTAATAATAATAATAATAATGCAAAAAGGGAAAAAAAAATCATTATTAATTTAAAATTAACAACCGGATATTTGTGATTATTTACACGATAATTAATTATTCATTGGATGAGAGGATTGACGCTTATTATTATTATTATTATTATTATTATTACCTGACAACGTTTTTCATTTTCCTTCTGCCTCAAATCTTCCATTCTCCTCCTTCTCTCCAACTCTTTCTGTTCCCTCAATTGTTGAGCCTCGAGTGCATGTCTTTTGAGTTCTTCTAAACGTCTTTGACGTTCTTCTGCTTGCTTTTCCCGGACCACCCTTAACTTTTCCCGGGCGTCTGCAATTTAAAAAATTAAAAAATAAAAAAAACAAACAAAACAGAAAAACTGTTGGTCTCTCTCTCTCTCTCATCATTTTTTTCAATGCTATTTCAACGACGTGTCATGGTTAGTTTTATGTATAACAAAAAAAAATTTGTTCACAATGGTTTAACTGATTTTTAACAATAACGTAAATAAATAAATAAATAAATAAATTCTCACTGCCCTTCCGCATTTAAATTCGTTTTACAAATTAAAAACATTCAATTTTTTTCTCTCTCTCTCTCTCTCTCTTTTTAAATTTTATTTTCTATTTTTTTCTTTTTAAACTAAAAAAAATTTATTCAAATTAATCGATCGTTTAATTTGAACATAAGTTATATAATATCAGCAAAGTATTGAAAACAACCACCCTCGCAAAGGAAAGAAATAAAAAAAAATCTAACCTTTTCCATACTATTATTAAATTCTTAAACATTGCCTTACGACATAAAATTACAAAAGCAAACAAACAAACAAACTAAAATACATTAAAAAAATGAATAAATAAATTAAATTAGAAAAAACGAGGGGAATAATATATAAAGATGCATCGAAATGAGTGTTGGATTAAAACGAGGCCCACTAAGTTAAAGGGACACCATGTGCTCGCAGACGAATTTACATTTTCAAGGACTACAACAAGACCAATTAGTCTGTGTATATTATTTTGGCATATGTACCATGTAAAAAATTTCCTTTGGTTATTTTAAAAAAAAAAACTTTTTTACGGTGAAAATGATTTTTAATTACACGAAAAAAAAAAAAAGGGCGGATTCGCGTAATTACAAAAAAAACCTTAAAGGGGTGGAATTTTAATAAAACAAAAATTTAATTGAACAACAGAAGAAAAAGGACAACAGAAGTAGTAGTAGTAGTAGTAGTAGTAATAGAAAGTCTTATTTATTTAAAATTTTTCGTTAGTTTTAATTATCAAAAAAAAATTTGTATATATTAAAGTTTTATAAAAAAAAAAGTCCGAAAAATCGCTCAACCGCAAAAACTACTTACTCATCCTTTCATGAGAACAAAATAAGGAAAAGAAATCACATTGAAAATAATTATGGTGGAGTTTTAAATTAAAAATAATAATAATAATAATAATAATTATACATGTGTATAAATATATATATATATATATATATATATATGATATTGGGAGGAATTAATTATAAAATGTTGGCGTTGCGAAGATGGCAAGGACAAGTTAATTTTGGCAACACAAAAATATTCATAAACTGCTAAAAATTGAAAGCAACATTTCAGACCAAAAAAAAAAAAAAACTCAACAACAAAACAATGAATGAAAACAAAACTAAAAACTAAAAAAAAAAAAAAAAAATTGATCAAAATAAAATAACAATTAAAATAAAACATTTTCTTTCTCCAAAGCATATTTTTAAATAAAAGATTTCACCATACTTAAAACTAAAAAAAAAAAAATATTACAAATGATAAAAACATTTGTTTTGTTACTTTTTACTTAGTAGACATATCAATCATAATTTTTTTTTTGTATGGAACACACAAAAAAAAAAAAAAAAAAGTAACATTTTTCAAACACATTTGGTATTCATAAAATTAATCATGATAACATGTCAAAAAATGTATAGAGAGAGAAAGAAAAAGAAAAAGAAGAAGAAGATGAAGAAAGAAAGAAAGAAAAAAAAAAAAAAACAAAATCACATTGAGCATAATTCAAAACTTAACAAATAAATCCACCCTCTTTTTTTTTTTTTAATAAAATTTATACAGAGTTCTTTTTTTTTGTAATCTTTAGTATTAATCGAGTCAAAAATTTTTTTGATAATGATAATTCATTTATTAAAAATTATTCGAAAACAATAACTAACATAACTTGTATCACTACCAACCCAAACTTCGATAAACAATTTTTGAGATGAAATAAAACACTTAATTACAAGCACACATCAAACTCGAATACTAAAAAATTATGAAATGAATTCAAAAAAAAAAAAATTTTTAATTATTTAAGTTTGCAAAAAAAAAAAAAAAAAAAAAAAAAAAAAAAACTACCTTGGCCTTGTTATGCATTTTGCCAAATATTATTTTTATAGACCATTCAAAGAAACACATGAATTCAGAAAAAAAAAGAATCAACTAATTTCGATATAAATATAATAAACTAAAAAAATATTCAATGATTGATAAAAAAAAAAAAAAACGCTAAAGCGAGAAAAGATATATATTAATTGTTATAAGAAGACCTGAAAACACATATTAAATGGTCAATGTCCTAAGTAATGTGATTCTTTCTTTCTTTCTTTTAAATAATGTAAACTTGCAAACCTGGCAAAAATTAAAAAAAAAGAATTAGAACAGGATGAAAGTCAATAAGAATAATAATAATAAATTTTATTATTATTACGACAAATATAAAAATATTCGATGACGGTTAGTGAGTAGATACGTAAAAAAATTTTGTGATAAGAAAATGAAAAATTATTCATATACATATATATTATTAAAAATTTATTCTTGAACTTTTGTTTGGTCTTATCAAAATTTTTTTTAAAAAATTAAAATGAAATCATGGGACAATTTTAGAGTCAAGAAAGAGAAATCATATATGATGATTATTTAAAATGTGAAAAAGAAAAATAAAAAAAATAGTTTTTTCAAGACCACCATTAAAAATAAAATAATTTTTTTTTTTTTTAAAGAGTAATCAACTAACTTAATTGACATTAAATTTAAGTGTAATTACAAACAATTGTTAGTAATTATGATAAAAAAAAGAAAAAAAATAGTCTCTTACTTATTTTAAGTTGTTTAAAAAAATTTCTGTTAAAGATCTCTTTTTAAAAATTTTAATCAAAATTTTAAAAGATAATTATATTAAGATAAATCTGTTTCAAACCATTTGCATTAATAGTTGAAATATTTCAAAGGCACCAAATTGAATTATTTGAAACTTAAAAAATACATTTTAATAAATTTATTGCACAAAATTCATTAATAAAAAAATAATAATGAATTATTAATAATATTGACAAGGGATGATTTTAATATTAAAAAATAATGAGTAATATTAAAATTTTCGATCGATCTGTTCATTTTTTTTTTTTTTTTTTTTTAATACCTATTAATATGGAATTCAAAAAAAATTTTATGGAAAAAAACAAAAATTACGATAAAATTTCAGAAAAGAGTTAAATTATTTAGTGAGAATAGTATAAAATGTTTAGTTTTATTAAGAATAAATGAAAAAAAATAAGCATTAGATCATCAAATTTTTTTATCAAAGGTGTGAACCAATAAAGTAGGATCATAGGGCCAGCCCAGTTGTGTCGAAAATAAGTGGATAAATAATTAATTAAAAAACTAGAGGTTATAAAAATTATTTAAAATGGTTAAATCAAATATTAAAATAATAATTAAAAATATTTATGTAACGTAAATGAATAAACATACCGATTTTTTTAGGTGGATTAAGTTCACCACCAGTATCCGCCATTTTCTTAATGCAATTTGTCACCGACCTTGGAATGTTTAAGGTCTTTTCATATTTCTATTTCATTTATGACGGTGGCATTGACCAAAGTTTTGGCGCATTTTAAAATTATTATTTGATTTTCCCATTAATATTATAAAAATTTACGAAGGTTAATTGTTTTTTTTTTTTTTTTTAAATTTAAATAATAAAATTATATAAAATTTTTTACAATAAAAGCTTTAAACGAAGTTTACAAAAAAAAAAAAATTTAAGTAAATGTGAGTGCCATAAATAATATTTAAAACACATGTGTACACTATTAAAGTTTTAATCAATAAAAAAAAAAAAAAAAACATTTTAAATTACGTAAAACAAATTGTAAATATAAAAAATACAAGAGATTTATTTTATTTTTTAAATTATTAAAAAAAAAAATTGACGTGGTATCAGATAAAAGTTACACAAGTTGTTTGACAACAGTACTTGATAATTTTAAAAATGCTTGGTAAAGAATTTTCAAATGATTCCTTAAACGAATCTTTAAATGATTCTAATGAAAGTTTTGATTTGTACAGCTTTAGCAATATTAAAAAAAAATTTAATACTCAATTGGAGAAACTATTAAAAAAAAACGTTTCTCTTTCCAGTGAAAATTTAAGTAGTAATGAAAATAATGAAGTTATAGATGAAAAAATTAATTCTTTAAATAACAAAAATAATACTTCAAATAAATGTAAAAAACGTAATGTAACATATAAAAAAAACAAGGGCAAAAGAAATAAAAATAAAACCTTAACAATCGAAGTAGACAATGAAGACAATGAATGTAGTGAAATAGGATCAAATTTTACTAATAATTTTGAAGTGATTGACTTACAAGATTCCGATAATAATTCTGAATTAGAAGATTCTGTTGAAGTTATCGAGGAAATATCAAATAACATTTGCAGAAGAAGTGCAAGAATAAAAAAAAAGTATGGGAATAATTACAGTTTGAATGAAGATATCCTTTTAGATTATCACTCTCTTCCCACATATAATAAGAAACCTTTTAATCAGCAAATAAAAAGAAAAAGAAAAAATGTACCATTGAAAAACAGTTCTGCAGAAGTTAATTCAAAAAAAAGTTTAAATGAAATTGATAATGTGAAAGAAGAAGATCTTAATCCTGAAGTCACAGTAAAAGTTATTTGGAAATCAATATCGGTGAAAAAATTTAAAATAAGAAAGTTTCAAAAAATTTCTAAAATACATAGAGAATTATCGAAAGAAGAAAATGTGCCTGAAAATAAAATAATATTAACATTTAATGGTAATAAAATAAATGATTGTGATACACCGAGTTCGTTAAATTTACAAGTGTTTGATTTTCTAGAAGGTGGTTTAATAAAAGAATCGACAAACAATAGTAATTCTGTTACAATTAACACTGAATATGATAACTCTAGTGTACTTTTAAAATTTCAAGATTCAAATAAAAAAGTTATTAATTTACCATTAAAAAAAAATGACTTGATAAAATCAGGCATGATTAGGTATGCTGAACAAATAGAAATCCCTTTAGAAAAAATTAAATTTTTTTTCGATGGTGAAGTATTAGATCCCCTAGAAACACCCTCATCGATAGGTTTAGAAAACGATGATATTATCGATATAATTATTTGTTAATATAAAAAATTCAATTAATTTAATATGATTTTAGCATTTTTTTATGTAATTTCATTTATACCTCACTTAGTAAAACATGTATAAAAGTTTTACAAATACATTCATAAAATGTTAAAATCATAAATGTTGTAAATTTTTTTTTTAACAATTAACAATCGATGTTAAATTACAATTTTTGTAATACAAAAGAAAAATAATTGTTCTTTATAAAAATGAATGAATTGTAAAAGTTTTTTAATAAATTCATTTTTGTAAAATACATTTTTTCTAAGTATATATTTTAATCAAATAATAAATTAAATATTTGTAATAAACATAGTAAATTTATATATATATATATATTTTTATATTTTCATATAATTATGTCTAAAAATTTTTAAATAAACAATATCCTTTCATATTATTTACCTTTTTTTTTGTTTTAGATATATAAACATATAAAATTTTTGTTGCTTTGTTAAGTTATAAAATATACTTACAGTCAGTTTTTAATATTCATATAAAATATTTTACCAAATAATTCAAAATAAATATATATATATATAATAAATATAAAAGCAAAAAAAAAAAAAAGTAAATGTGATGTATACAAATGGTGTTACTAATTTTTTATATGTTGCGATTAAACTTTATAATGAGATGAACGAGATCAATTAAGATGAACAATAATAATTAATGGATTAATGAAATTATGCAAAAAATATTATTATTTATAAATATTTATACTTTGCACCATTTAATATTTTATTAACAAATATAATTATATGTTATCTGAAAAATGAAGAAGAGTTTTTTTTTTTTTTTTTTTCCTTTCATGAGTATAATGTAATATTCAAAAAAAAA
>NW_002987159.1:0-1275 GCF_000006295.1 Pediculus humanus corporis | reverse complement strand
AGAAAACCATTATTTTTTATTTCTCAAATATTTAGAGAGACAAAAAAAACAACAATTAAGCAAATAAGAGTGAATATGTTTTTTGGATAACTGGTGCAGATATTTTCCAACTAATTATGATTTTTGACAAATCATTTTTCATTGGTGTTACCTCCACAATAGTATCCCCTGTAGGAGTACCCGGCCTCGCTCTTGTTTGTTGCTCGGGAACTTGTACAAGACTACTTACAGTTGAATCTGACTGATTTTGATTATCTTCATCATCTGCATCTAAATCTGAAGGACTGAAAATGAAATAAAACATAAATATTGTAATAAAGTATTAACAATAAAATAATAATTATTTTTGAAATAATATTTTGAATACATACCTCTTGTTGCATCTTTGATGAAATGACTTAGGAGGTGTTAATATCTGAAACATTTAAAAATATTAGCACTGATGTAATTTATAAAGTTCTATAATAACTCAAAAATAATATATTTGAAATAATTTTAAATAAATACATACCTCTAACAAATCCCTCTCGACATTTTCGTTTTGAGTGTTTTGTTTTGTTTCACCAGAAGCAGAGAGTACATCATCTTCATCCTCTCCAGTGCTTCCTCCAGTAGACTAGAAATAAGAATTACACATATAATATTGAAATTGAGACATAAATTTTTTAAATTTTTAAACAAAAAAAATCTTACCTCTGTAGATTGTAAATGAACAACACCTGTACTTCTCCTTTTTTCCCTTAATTTCCTGCGATCCCTCTGTTGCTTCCCTTTATTAAGATGGTTGGCCCTAGAATAAAAACATTTTTATTCCTTTTTGAAACTAATAATATTAATTTTAATTTTTTTTCTTCACATTAATAATAAAATAATGACCTATTTATGTGATCTGTTAGAGGCTGTCTAACTGGAACACATCTGTTAACTCTTTTGTCTTTCGACCTGCTCAATGGTTTCGGACTGGCATCATGTTCTTGGCCGCAATTTGTAATATTTAACGTATCCGGTATTTTAGAGATACTAATTGTTTCTTCAGTAGTGTCACCATTTGATTCTAAAAAAAAAAATAATCCAGTAAAATTACAATAATTTTATATTTAAAATGATAGGTTAAAAAAATTAAAATATGTACACAAAAACTAACCCATTCTTGAAGGATTTACTGTTCTTGCTCTGGCTGTCCTGATACGAGATCGTCTTGATGTCAATTCAAAATCATTTTCTAAATCTTCTTGACTAACAGAACTAGAAGCCATGCCTTGTTTTTGTATTATA
>NW_002987160.1:39280-42273 GCF_000006295.1 Pediculus humanus corporis | reverse complement strand
TCTCTCACTTTTTTAATATTTTTAATTTATTCATTATAACTAATATTTCATTAATACGAAAGATAAAAGAATGCAATTCATTTATTTATTTATTTATTTTTATTAGAAAAAAAAATATGGCCGACGCGAGGTTGTTGTTGTTGTTGTTATTCTCGTATTATTAAAATATTATTATTAATACAAAGTAAATTCATTTTTCGTGAATTTCTCATTAAAACTAGTAATAATAATAATAATAATAATAATAAATAATAATAAAAAAAATATTCGGTAATAATGATAATAACATTGAAAGAAAAAAAAAATGATTTATTAAAATAACCGCAAAAAAAAAGTCCTTAAAACTTTTAAAATTTTTATTATGTATTGATATTAATTAAGTTAATAATAATTATTTAATGTTTACATGACTTAAGGAAGGACCTTTTGTAATTATTGTTATTATTATTAATTATTTGCTTTTTAAATATTTTTTCCGATGTACAAAATTGATCGTGTCCGAGTATTAAAAATTTTATTATTATTATTATTTAGAAATGATTCGAAGAAGAAGAAATTCATAGAGTATAAAAATCACGTGACCGTGAAGGTTAAATTTTTTTTTTTTTTGTGGATAATTATTATGTAGAATATTTGTAGAGAAAAAAAAATATTTTCCATACGTTAAAAAACAAAAAAAAAGGAAAAACAACACGAAATTATGTTTTACACATTATTAAAATTTATGACGTCACGAAAGAGAGGAAAAATTGCGGCCAATGACGAACGACGGCGACGAAAAATCGAACAAGACGACATTTAACGTTTTTTTTTTTTTTGTGACTTGTTTTCCATAAAAAAAATTAATCACATTATTTTCGAAAACGTTTTGGCACTCGTTTCATGCGAACATAAGTAATTTTTATCATCATCTTTATCATTATCATTATTATTATTATATCCATAAGTGAAAATCTTAACTCCGGAGGGCCTTTCAGGTTGAATAAATGACCTTGATATTCATTGCCAACAACAAATTATACCTTAAAAAAAAAAAAAAAAATCTACCTGAAATCACATTAAAAAAAAAAAAAAACCATTAGTATCATCTTAATATCACGACGTAAAGAATAATAATAATAATGATGATGATAATAATAATAATATCCTTCCCTTAAAAAAAAAATTTTTTTACTTATGTTTTCTTTCTTCTTCTTCTTCTTCTTCAGACTCGTGAAAATTTATTTTTAATTTACATAATTTTATTATTTCAATTAAAATTTTTTTAAACGATTTTTATTAATTTAAATAAATAAATACGGCCCTGATCGAAAAATAAATTTTGGGGAGGGAGGGAGGGAGGGGGAGTTCGCCATGCAAAAAAATAAACAAGTTCGAATAAAATTATTAAAAAAAAATTATTTTTTCTTTTACCCACAAACCAAACAAACCAACAATCGCAAATACAACAACAAACATTGAATTCCATTCGGAATAATAATGATGATGATGATGATGATAATAATAATGATGATTAGTGTTATTGACTCGGGCAAAAAAAAAGACGTTTTTCAAAGACCGTAATTATTATTTGACTCGAACGAAAACAAAAACAAAAACAAAAAGAGTTTGTTGAACTGATCTCGTGAGTTTTTTTTTTGTTTTAAATTTCCAGTTTTATTTTATTATTAATAATAACAATAATAATAATAATAGTAATAATAATAATAATTTTATTATTTATTTATTAATTATTAAATAATTGTAACGATTCTTTTTGTCGTTATATGGTTTAAAAATCTTTTTACGTTAATAAAAATTATTATTTGAAAAATATTTTTAAAACACGATTTTCAAGGTTAGTATCGTCTGCTTTTTTTTTTTTTTTTTTACAAACCACTGTCATTATTAAATTGACGCTAGAGTTTACAAGTTTATTTATTTATTTATTTATTATTTTTATTTAATTATTTATATTTTTATGTGGAACTTAGTTTTTTCTTTTTTTTCTTTTAGACGAAATGAATAATTTAACGTCCATTCTGGTAAGTTTTTGTATAATTATTATTATCATCATCATCATCATCATCATCATTAATTTAATTTTGTAATAGGTTTTTTGAAAATGTGCGAGTAATGTATTTCCTTTGAATTTTGCGATTAAAAATTTATACCTTTGAAAAAAAAAAAAAGAAAGATTTATCCGTGCGAAAATGGGAGGGGGCGGAGAAAAGAGAAGGAGAAAGAGGAGGAGGAGGAGAGAGAGAAATGAAAAATTTACGGGAGCGAAACAAATATAAAAAAAACACGTGGATTGTTGTTATTGTTATTCTTGTTGCGATTTTTTGTTTTTTTTTTCTTATTAATATTATCATTATTCAATTTTTTTTATTTTTTCAGGTTCAGGCATTTTTCGTTTTGATAATTTCATTTGATTTGTGTACGTGTAAACCGATGCCTGACAGTGCTGGTAACGTTCCACAACCACCGGGTTTATCTTACGGTAAGTTGGTACTCGTTTTTTTTTTTTTTTTCTTTTGAGTCAAATTTGAAAAATTAAATTAAAATGAAATAAAAAACTTATTGTTGATAATAATAATAATAATAACACGTGACTGATTTGTTTATTTTGTTTGTTTTTAGGGGGTATACCATATGGTAGTATATCTGGTCAATTGTCTCTTTATTTTGGTGATTACGAGCCAATAATATCAGTGCCAAAAACAAAAGATAACGATTCAATAATACTCGACAATGATTTACAATCGTTGTGACGTGTCGGAAAACATGAAAAAAACTTTCCCCCCCTTTTTAATTTTAACCGTTAAATTTATTATTTCGTCTGCTTGTTACTTTTACAACATTTAAATTATAAAAAACAAAAAAAATTTTTGTTTGTTCTTCATTTCGATTCCAGCTTCCAAATTTGTTAACATATTTTTTTTTTCGTTTGCTTTGAATCGTTGAATAAATAATAATAATAATAATAATAAATTTAGTACTCATTTAAAAGA
>NW_002987160.1:24101-39260 GCF_000006295.1 Pediculus humanus corporis | reverse complement strand
AAAAATAATAAATGATGCGTCATTTCATTTTCTTATATACGGAAATTGGAATAAAATAAGAGAAAATTCATTTATGGCTATTACATAGTTAGACGTAAACATCATTAAGGTGGTAATTATTAAAAATTCAATTACAAACAAACGAACGAACAAACGGACAAACGGGCAAACGAACAAACGAATAAAACCTTCAAAAATAAATAATTTATCTATATATATGTAAAATGAATTAAATTTTTCGGTTCAATCGTTTTCACGGCTTATACAAAAACCCCGAAAATAACCTTGATTGTAATTAAAATTTCGTTAATATGCGGTCTTTACGTCCCCACAAAATAATAATAATGATGATGATGATAATAATAATAATGATAATGATGATAATAAATAAATGAATGAAAAAAGAAGACAAAAAATTTTTTTTGTTTTTGTTTTTGCCCTTTTCACTTTTTTTTTTTGTTATTTTCTTAAAATTAATTAAATTTTGAATCGTGCGGGTTTGCATAGAAGCAAATAAAAAAAAAATTATTAATTAATTAATTATTCTTTCATTTATTTATTTATTATTATTTAAAATTTTAATTAATTAATTAATTTTTTTTTTAAATTTTTTTTCTTTTTAAAAAGGAAAATTATGTGAAAAGTTTTTTTTTTTTTTATGTAAAAAAAAATTATTATTATTATTATTATTATTATTATTATTATTATTATTATTATTAATTTTTAACGTGAATTTTTATAACATAAAAAAAAAATATAAACAAATGGAAAAAATACTTGAAAAGGAAAAAAAAAAGAATTCAAAGGAATTAAAAAAAAGGAAAAATAATTACAATTAAATAACGAAAGAATAAACGATTAATAACAATAAAATCTGTATCATCTCCTCCTCCTCCTCCTCCTTCTCTTTCTCCTCATTTTTTGTTGTCAACCCTTTCTCTTAATCTCATCCCCTTTCCCTCTCTCTCTCTCATTTTATACCCCTTTCATAACATATTCTAGATCATTCCACGCAAAAAAAAAAAAAAAATTTTATTTAAACTTTTTTCTTTTTTTTTGCCATCATTTCAGGGAAACGAAAATAAATTTTTTTTTTCTCTCTTTTTTTTTTTCTTTCCTTTTCACCTGTTCTCCACCGTTACGCCTCATCCCTTTCTTTACCTTTCCGCACATGTTATTATTATTATTATTATTATTAATAAATGAAATCTATAATTGTTATTATTTGTTCTTTCGAGTGTAAATTCAAACAAATTGAACAAATAATAATTTTCAATTAATAGAAAGTAAAAGAAATTTTCAAACCGTAAAAAAAAAAACAACAATAATTTTATTTATTTATTTTTTTGTCGTCGTCGTCGTCGTTGTTTATTTATTTATTTATTTTTTTTATTGTTAAATTCGATAAATTGATAAATAAATAAATCAATAA
Organism: Pediculus humanus corporis; assembly: GCF_000006295.1. Taxonomy (NCBI): domain Eukaryota; kingdom Metazoa; phylum Arthropoda; class Insecta; order Psocodea; family Pediculidae; genus Pediculus; species Pediculus humanus. Next base: position 37,828 of record NW_002987160.1, on the reverse strand, counting down.
AAATGCATTTATTTATTTATTTTTTTTATTTTTTACCCGCGATGTCAACGTGTCAACTCGTTTTACCAGGTATGTTTTTTCACATAATTACTATTATTATTATTATTCTCTTTTTTGGGGGGGAAGGGAAGGAGGACACAATTTTAATAAGTTTTAATTAAATTCATTATTTATTTTAAAATACATGATTAATTAATTAATTAATAATTAACCAACGAGTTAAAACTTTATTTCGTACCGTTAAAATTTATTAATGTTCGATTAAATTTATTTATAAAAAAAATCAAACGACGTGGCATTAGAAAAATAAATAAAAAGTGTGAATAATAATAATAATAATAATAATAATAATAATAATAATAATAATAATAAAATAATAATAATAATAATAATAATAATAACGTCATATTTGAATACGATTGACATCAGTGCAACAGCGAATAATAATAATAATAATAATAATAACAATAATGATAATAATGATAATAATAATGATTATTTGACGCGATACGTTAAATCTATAAATAATTATTGGATTCCATATAATGATGACGATATAAGCGAGATGAAAATAAAAGATGATAATAATAATAATTATTACTATTATGTAAATAATAATAATAACGGTCAAAGGAACGGTCAAAGGAGTGAGTTTATAATAAATACGAACAAAGGAAAATATAAAATTTATCATGAAAAATTAAAATTAAAAACTTTACCGAATTTAAACGAAGCCGCTTTGGGCGTTATATCAAGTCAGATCATATCAAACGATAAGAAAATTTCAAAATATTCATCGGGAGGGATATCGTCGTCTGCTTCTCCTCCGGTATACACACGTCAATCACAATCTATTAATAATAATAATAATAATGGTAGCAAGGGTAAAAAATTAATTTCACACGTTAAAACGGGAAATATTTATTTAAATAAAAAAAAACCGGAAATAGAAAAACCGTTAAAAATAATTAACGATCCGCAAACTTATTATAATTTAGGTTATTTCACGGCTGGAATTATTAATTCGTTGGTTTTAACGAAAGATATGAAAAATTCTATTAATTTCGGGTCTTTCATTATTGAAAATGGTAAAAAATTTTTTAAATTTTTCAAAACGAACATATCGAAAATATACGAAAAATTTTTTACTTAATTAAAATGAATTTTATTTTTTTGAATTATTATTTTAAAAAAAAAAAATTAATTATTTCCGGTTTTAATTTTTTTTTTGTAAATTTTTAAGGTTGGCAAAATTGTTTTTTTGTTTTTTTTTTTTTTTTTTGTAGCTTTATTTTTAATTTCCGTTAAAGATTCATAAAATAAATATTTTTGCAAAATTTTCTAATAAAAAGAAATGAATGAAATTTTTTTTTATTATCGTGGCACGAGAAAAATAAATAAATTTTTGTTTATATATTTTTGTTTATATATTTTTGTTTATATATTTTTGTTTATATATTTTTGTTTATATATTTTTGTTTATATATTTTTGTTTATATATTTTTGTTTATATATTTTTGTTTATATATTTTTGTTTATATATTTTTGTTTATATATTTTGTTTTTTTTGTTTATCCTTCATTTCCGGTTTTATATATTTCCTATTGTTGTTTATTCCTCAGTTTTAAACAAATTAAAATTTTGTTAATAATTTTTTTTTTTTTTGCCTTTTGTCTTTGGAAAAACATAAAAAAAAAACAAAATTTCCGGAAGTGGGGATAACGTGTGACCTTGAACTTGAAAAAAAAAGGAGTGACAGGAGGTGAGCGCCAAATTTAAATTTTTACCTTAAATTTAAAATTAATGAAAATTACCTTTAAAAAAAATTTAAAATAAGGAAGTGAAAAGAGTAAGAAGTAAACGTTTTTGAAAAAATAATAATAATAGTAATAATAATAATAATAATAATTTAAAAAGTAATTAGATTTTTTGTCTGCAACCACTACAAATCGTTTACTATAAAGTTGTTAATGTGTTTTTGCGAGAATGTTTTTTTTTTAGAAACTAAGAAACCCAAAAAAACTTTTTATATACCTTCGTTAATATTAATAGGTATAAACAAAAAAAATCGTGTCACTAACCCGATTATAAAATGAACGGTTACATAAACGTAAAAATTTTTTTTTTTTTTTTTAATTGCGAAATTGTCAAAAAGAAAAAAAAAAGTACAAATCAATAGAACCATTTACCATATCCACGTTTTCGGTTTCGTTTTTTTTTTCAAAGAGGTTAAGGTAATCGTAAGGTGCTAATTTCCTTGACACATAACAAAACAACACGACAACAACAACAACAACAACAACATTAAAAAACTCACATGTTTGTTTTCACTTACTTAACATTACTCTATCCCTCCCCTCCCCCCACACCGAAAGAAAAAAAAATTCTAATAACGAAACTTAAAATGTATAATCAAAACATATACATAATAATTTGTATTAATTAATTATCATTATTATCATCATTATTATTATTAAAAACGTTTTCAAAGTTTTCATATATGATCCTAAAATCGACCGACTCGATAATACCGAATAAATAAAGACAAATTAAAGAACTATTTTACGTTTCCTAAAGATCGGAAAATCCAAAAGGAAAACAGTCAGTCAAGCATAGTTGAGAAAATTTTTCTTTAAGTAATAAAATCTTATGAAATTAATCGCGAAGGCAAAATATAAACCTTTTTAATCTCTCATGTAAAAGATTTTTCTCCAACTTTTATAAAGTGTGGATGTGCGTTACGTTATTTCCTTCCTTTACACGTTCCCATAACGCATTAGCCGACGACAACAACAACAACCACGAAAAAACTCCATTAATTTTTGAACCGACATTTTTTTTTTTTTCGAAACCTTTTGACAATTGCGATGACGTCACACAATAAATCCGCGGAGAAAAAAAAACAAAAAACATTCAAATGTTTTGAAACATTCGTTTAAAACGCGATGAATTCATGCATGATCTCTTATTTACGAAATATCTTATAAAAAAAATAAATAATTATAATAAAATTGACAGTTTTGTTTGTTTCTCTGTCTCTCTCTCTTTTTTCCCCTCTCTCTCTCTCTCTCTCTCTCTCTCTTGTATATGGTAGAATGAATTTGCGTGATTTTTTGTCTTTGATTAACAAGGACTTGAGAATTAGTCCATTGATGATAATAATAATAATAATAATAATAATAATAATAATAATAATAAAAATTAAGAGAAAAAAAAAATTTTTCGTATCTATGTTTATTTATTAACTAGGCTATTGTCGTTGTTGTTGTTATTATTGAATTTTATTAAAACAATAATTATAATGATAATAATAATAATAATAATAATAATAATAATAATAATAATAATAATAATTATAATAATTTTCTTATTAATCAATTGTCCAACGGCTTTTAATAGAAAAAAAGCTTTCATTAAAATAAACAAGCAAAAAAAAAAATTACACGTAATTATTATCGAATTCTCATGATTAATTAACGTTATTGTCCGCCATTTTTCCTCTCTCTTTTTCTCTCTCTCTCTCTCTCTTTTTTTGAACAATTAAAAATTCATAAGCTTTTTTTTTACTTTTCCCTTTTTTTTTTTTTTGGAATTTACTGGAACGAAAATTTCCAGAAAAAAAATTAATTTCAAATAAATAAAATAATAATAAATACAAATGAAATGAAAACAATTTTTAAAAAATAATTAATTATGTTTTTTTTTAATTAATAATCTTTTATGCGTATTTAATAATATTTATTAATACCACTATTGCCAACTGTCAGAAAGAAAAAAATTATAATTTAATAATTTATTTACGGTCAAGGGTGATGATGTTATACTTGTAAAACAATTTTTTTTTAATATATTTAAAATTACTTTTAATAATACAAACACCTTTTTTAACGTTTACATAAACCTTGCAATGATAATGATAATGATAATTTTTTTAAAAAATTATTAAATATCATTTACGGTGATATTATATTAACTTATTAAGCGTGGAAAATTGATTTTAAATGTGGAAAATTTTAATAACGAAAAATTTTTAGGAAAAAAAAAATTTATGATGATGATAATAATAATAATAACGACAGTTAAAAAAAATGCTTACGAGTGCGTAATATGCACGCATTCACGCACGTGCGTTTTAAAAAATTTTTTTTAAAAATTAATTATCAAAATTAATAAACATTTTATTTATTTTTTAATAACCTTACTTTTTTTGTTAAAAAAAAAATTAAAATTTACTCGAAATAAAGAAAAAAAAAAGAAAAGAAATATGCTTTTGAACCTTTGAAAAAAACCTTTTTTTAACATTAATAATAATAATAATTTTTTTCAAAACTCCAACCGGCGTGCAAGAATTTTCCTTTTTAAAAAATTATCATTACTATTTAGGAAAATTAAAAAAAATTTTTTTACTACCCTTTTTTTTTGTACACGCGTTTTGAGTAATAATAATAATAATAATAATAATAATAATAATAATAATAATAATAATAATAGTAATAATAAACCTTGTAAGCGGACAAAAATTATGGAGAAAAAAAAAAATTCTCAAAGGAAAAATTTGTATCTGGTTTTTTTTTAAAAAAAATTATTATTAGGTAATATATATATAATTTTTTTTGTTTTTTTTTTTGTTTGTTTGGTTCGCGTGCGAGAATTTAATTTATATTGACTATTTTTATTCATGTTTAACTTATGCATAAATGATATCATATAAGAACGTTTTAAAAAAATTTTTTTTTTTTTTTTTTTTCAGTTACCATCTCTATGCTAAGGATTTTTTGTGTCCTTTAAACTTTTAGTATAAATTATTGTATTTGTTTGTATGCGGGTGTAGTTTAAATTCAAACAACAATTCGGTTTAACGTACCCCACATATTATTATTATTATTATTATTTTTTCGGGAGTAAATAATACTGCGGTAAAATGGTAAACGGAATCCTCAAAATGGTAAGTTACAAAAAAAAAAAAAAAAAAAAAATTTTTTTAATTTGCTGCGAATGAATTTATGATTACATATTCAGTGTATTTTAAATTTGCTGTCGTTCACCAAAAGGTTTTTTTATTAACGTCGGGTTTTCATTTCCTTTTATAAAAAAAAAAAAATAATAATTTTTTCTTTCGGTTGTAAAAAAAAGAAAAAAAAAAAAATGAAATTCAATGTTGAATAAAAAAATGTCGACATGTTCGCCATTTTTTTCTTTTTCCCTGTCGAATTTCAAAAAAAAAAAAAAAAGGAAAAAAAAATTTCTTGTTTTCTCTCTCTCTCTCTCTCTCTCGCTCTCTCTCTCTCTCTCTCGCTCTCTCTCTCTCTCTCATATATAAAATGCCGAAAAAATTTAAAATTTTTATCGTGTCGTTGTCGTTTGTTTTAACCGACAATGGTTTGTTTGATTTAACGTCATCATTGTTAGTAAGAGAGAGAGAGAAAAGTTACAATTTCCGGTCATTTATTTCTTTTTTAAATTATAACGTTGGAAATAAACTTGAAAAATAATAATAATAATAATAGTAGTAGTAATAACACACACACACACACGTGACCTGAAAATGGATTTTTTTGTTTTTTTCAGTCTTTTTGCCTCATCCTTGCCTTTTGCTTATTAACTTCCGCTTTTGGAAGACCACAAGAATTACAAGAAAATGAAAGAAAAGATTTAAAAAGACAATTATCCGAAGGAGAAGATTTGAAAACAGATAATTCTTACGGATTGGGATACGGTTTAGGTTACGGATACGGATACGGAGGTTATCCCTATGGATATTATGGACTCTACGGATTGGGTTATGGATATCCTTATTATGGATATTACGGAGGATACGGATATCCATTTTACGGTTGATAAAATAAATAAATAATAATAACGGGGATCTCTTTTTATAAAAACTTTTTTTTTTTCTTTTCTCTCTCTCCCTATCTCCCTCTTCCTCTCTCTCACTCTTCCATTCTTTTTTTTCCCTCGAAACAAATGAAATCAACAATTAAAAAAAAAAAAAAATGGAAAATGATGATTAAACAAATAAAACAAAATTAAAAATAAAATAAAAAAATTTTAACTTTTTTTTTTTTTTAAAATCTTTTCCGTGTTTTTTTTTCCCTTTTAGAAAAAATTATACCTAAGGTTAATTTTTTTTTTTTTTTTATTAAAAGTTACGGAAAATATTGGAAACATTTTATATTGTAAAAAAAAAAAATTTCTTTTGAACCTTTTTAACAAAAAAAAACTGGAAGTAATAATGTTTTATATTTACAAAAAAAAAGGAATGAAAATTAAAACTGGAAAATTTTAACTCGATGAAAAAAAAAAATTTTTTTACTGGTTAAAAAATTTTCCTGACGAAAGATTATTTGAAAAAAAAAGGAAAGGAAAGGAAAAGTTTTTAAAATGTAAAATTATTTTTAAATTAAATTAAAATTTAACAAAAAAAAACGAAACATCAAAAACAAGAAGAAAAAGAAGAAGATAACTAGATAAACGTGATAAACGTTTTCGGATTAATGATAATAAAAACGCGGGAAAAAATAATTTAAATTAAAACAAGCATTGTTTTATCATTATTATGTTTTACTTTTGAACGCGACGAATTTATGTTCTCAGTTCCGTAGTTTTAAAAATTTATTCCAGGTTTCTACCCGCCGATCCCTTAAAAATAAACGTCTGAATATCAGCGATGCTGCGCGCCTGATGAATAGGTTTCGACTATGACGTCACAACAATTCTTGTAAATCTCCATCTTATTCGATGGAAACGGGTTTGTATTATCTAAAGTTATCTCCAATTACAACAGCATATCTAAAGCAACACTTACTTAAAAATAGAATATTCCAGAAATTTCGTAACCAATGTGATGACGACAAATATTTATTAATCTATTCCTATTTTTAACAATTAATAAAATTATTTATCACAAACTATTTACAATCAAGTCCAAGAAATGTTCTAGAATAAAATTATACAATCGGGATAAGTCAATAAGTTCAAAAAAAAACATTTTCGGGATTTTGTTTTACTCCATTATAAGATTAGTATGTTTGGTAAAATAAAATACGAATCATAAAAAGAATTACATATGCCGTTGTATTCAAACCTCCCATGGTGTTTTCTTACGAGTTACTTTACATAGACCTTTTTTGCATAAACACAATTTCTTTCTACGTAAAACTGTTAAAATAAATTAAATGAATAGATTTGTCATTTATTGACCATTGTCTCACGCTCGAGCACGCACTCCTCCTCCTCCTTATTATTATTATTATCGTTATTTAGGGAGTTAATAATTTTTTTTAAATTTTTTTTTTTTTTTCTATAAAGTCGAAAAAGGGGAGAGAGAAAAAAAAGGGAAAACCGTTACAAAAAGTAATCATTTGATAATCTTTATTATTATTATTATTATTATTATTTTTATTATTATTATTATTATTATTATTATTATTATTATTATTATTATTATTATTTTTATTATTATTATTATTATTATTATTATTATTTATAAATAAAAATAAAAGAAAAAAGAAAAAAAAAAAGTCAAATCAATTATTTTAAAATGAGTTTTTTGTTTTTTTGAACTTTAAGAAAAAAAAAAGTTTAAATGAATTTTTATTAAGTACTTGTCATCTGTCATTTTTTTTTTCAATTTTTTCTTTTTTCACCCCAATCAATCCTTATTTAATTTTATATCATCATCATCATAATCATTACCATCATTATTATTATTTTACTTTAAAAAGAAAAAAAAAAATTAATTAAGTGTGAAAATTTTTTTTTTATTGATTGTGATTTTTTTTTTCGATCTAAATTTTTTCCGTATTATTTGGTTAATAATCGGAAGATAATTAGTTTTCCACTCTCTCTTTCTCTCTCTCTTTTTTTATTTAATATAAATAAAGCTTCAATTTTTTTTTTTTTTAATATTTTCTTTTAAAAAAAAACAATACTATTGGCTCATTATAATAAATTCTTTTCTTAACCGAAAAAAAAAAACAAATAAAATTTTTTTTCCTATTTCTTCTGCCACGATTTTTATTGTTTTATTTTTTATTTTTATTTTAGCATATTTTAAAAATAAAATTTAACTTTTTGTTTATTTATTTCGACTTTTTTTTTGTTAACAAAAAAAAACTTTTTGAGAGTGCGACATTTTATTCAGAATTTATTTATTTATTAACACCCTTTATTTTGTTTCTATTATTATCATTATTATCATTATTTTTTCACTTTTAAAAAAAATCGTTTTAATAAATAAATATTTATGTTTAAGCGTGCATAGTTTTCTTTTTTAATTTTTTTTTCGCGTTCTTAATAAATTAAAAAAAAAAAAATAAATAGACTTCTGAATTGAAATTTAATTTTTTTTTTTATTTCGACGCAATTAATTAAAAAGTTAAATTGAGCATAAATTTCAATTTAAAAAAATGTTTATTTAGTTGAGATTGATATAATTTCGTTATTTTCTATGTAATTTTCCTACGTAACGTTTTGTCTTGTATACTCACAAAAAAAATATTTTTTAAGGTCTAACCAACTATTTATCGTTAATTTTTAGTTAACGAGGTCATTACACTACTTAACTAATTGCAAATAAGTATTTATAAAAAATCTAATAATAATGATAATAATAAGAATAAAAAAAAGAAAATTCATTTGAAATGAATTCATTTGGAATGAAATGCACAAAAAAAAAAATCTTCTTCGCCATTCCCTTACTAAAAAAAAATTTTTTTTTTAAAATGAATTGTTTAAATAAATAAACGTTAATGTTTTTCTTAACTGGGGTCGAATGTTTATTATTATTATGATTATTATTATTAATAAATGAATTTCGAGTTTAATTATTTATATAATGAAAATTTATCATTTTTATATAGATAAAGACTAAATTAATTATTCCGACCTATAATTTTTTTTTTTAATTTTTCTTATTTATTTATTTATTTATTATTTCTTATTAAATAAATATCTTTATATGTATTATTTCTTAATTTATAAATTCAATTATTTCTTATTTATTTTACTTTAATAATTTAATTTAATTTAAATTATGAATAATAATAATTTTTTTATTCATTCCATATAATTATCATTTTTCCCTTTTGTTTTGTTTTTTTTTTTTTTTTTTTAAATAAAAAAATAAATTTAAATTGATTCTAAGGAAAATAATAATGTTAATAATAAAGCTTTAAGATTATTTTATTTAATAATAACGGAACAAAAGATATCTAATAATAATAATAACAATAACTTTTTACGTAATCACGTTACGAAAACAAAAACAAATCACATTTAAATGAATTCGAAAAAAAAAAAAAAGAAAAACCCTTGCACGCAAATATTTATACATTGACGTAATGCAAATTAAATACAATCATTTTTGTCAGGCGTTAAAAAATTTTTTTTTTTTTTGCGCTTGAGTTTGAATGAATTTCAAACAATTATTAGTAATTTTAAAATACATAATTTCTTATTAAAACTTTAAATTTTTTTTGTATTTATTTATTAAAAAAAAGCTCTTTATTTAAGTTTTTTTATTTAATAAAAAAAAAAAGTAATCCATCGTCATTTAATAAATAACGATGCAAAATAATATCAACTAAAAAGCGAGAGATTAAATAAATAAATATTTAAATTTAATTTTAATATATATATTTTTTTCTCAACCTTTTAATTATTATTATTATTATTTATTTATTAAATAACATGTTTTCAAATAATCTAATTGAAGAAAAAATAAATCGAAATAATTAATAATTAAAATAATAAAAAAATAAAAAAGAATAAATCTTTTGATTTTTTTTTTTTTAAATGATCAATATTTTTTTCGTTTGTTTGTTTGTTTTCTAAAGAAATTTATTAGTAAATAATAATAATATTAATGTCGTTTTGATATAAAAAATAATAAATAAACGATTTCAAAACACGTACAAAAAAAAAAAAATCGTTTCGCGATTAAAAAAAAAAAATGATAAATAAAAACGATTTATTTAAAAAAAAAAATTACAAAAGTCGTTCCGTAAATTATAATTAAAAAAAAAAAATCATTAAATCATCGACGTCATCGATCGAAACTCCTCCACTATTTCATACCGACCATATATATATATATAAATTAAAACGCAATAAATTATTATCATCATCATCATCATCATCATCATTTCTTTTTGTGTTTCGTTTTTATAAAAATTTTGCAACGGAAAAAAAAAAAAAATATTTCGCCGTTCAATTAAATAAATTACATAAAAAATATATTATATTTAATAATGAGTTACTAACCTTTGAAAACTTAACAAATCAATGTGGGAAACGACATTTTTTTTTCTTTGAAAAATAATAATAATAATGATATATAAATTGGCAAATAAACTCGTAACGACAAATTTTTAAAAAAAAATTTTTCCCTATTGACAAACATAAAATGGCAAATCGTCTGAAGAATTTTTTTATTTTTTATTTTTTTTCTATTAAAAATCCATAAAAAAAGCAAAAAAAAAAAAAAAAAGAAAAAAATTTAAAATATGGCGTAAGATTGATGAAAAGGGAAAAGTTCAAGCACGTTTCCTGTCACTACGATTTCAATATCTATCCATCTACTATTATACTTTTTTTCTTTTTCTTTTTTTTGTGATATTTTATTTCGGTTTTTTATATTTATTTATATATATACACATTTCATGACATTATTCACGCGTGAAAAAGTTTTTTTATTCAATAATAATAATAATAATAATAATAATAATAATAATAATAATAATAATAATAATAATAATAATAATAATAACGTGAAAATATTATTTATGTCTGCTGGAAAAGAAAAATTTTTTTTTTATTTACCTCTGAAAAAATTTCTATATATATATATGTTTCTTTTTCTTTTTTTATTAAATTTACTTAAACGTTTCACATATATATATATATTTTTTTTCGTCATAAAATTATTCACAGAATAAACATTTTATCTATTATTATTATTATTATTATTACTATCCTCGACGTTGGAGAAAAAAAAAACGCAAATAAAATTTTGACGTATTGAATTATAAGCAATAGATTTAACTGACAATAATCAAGGTGAGGCGGCAAAGTACGAATTTCCGATTTCAATCATCTTTTACTATTGTTATAAAAAAAAAAAAAAAAAAAAAATTAATGACACGATGAATTTTTCTACGTGCACTTTTTCTAAATGAATGAATAAATGAATTTTTAAAAATTTTCTTTTTTTCTTTTCGAACAACAAAAAAATCGTTATATAAAAATGAATTGAGTCAGCAACGAATGAATTTTATTTTAATTATTATTATTATCGAAAATTCTTTTTTCTTTTTTTTTTTCTTATCATGTACGATTACAAATCTAATAAAAAAAATATAATAATTAATTAAAGAAAGTCGTCGAATAATAATAATAATGCAAAAAAAAAATTAATAGAAAATTATATAAAAATGACAATCGTGCTACTTCATCAAATACTTTTTATTATTATTATTATTAATCAGGATTTTTAAACCGATTGTATAATTAATCTCGGAAGATTATAATGTATTTTATTATTATTATTATTATTATTATTATTATTATCATTATCACGTGATATAAAAATTTTTATTCGTACGATTGAAAATTTAAAAAAAAAAAAATAGTAATGAAAAAATTCGATTAATAACGAAAATAATCATTAATTTTTTTTCTTGAAAAAAAATTATTGTCACGTGACCGTTTGCCGCCATGTTTTTTTTTTTTGCTTATTTTAATCCAGTAAAAACAATAACAAAAAAAAATTTTTTTTCCATTAAATGAATAATAATAAATAATATTTATATACATAAATCCCATAAAATTTTTGCAATAAAAAAATTTTATTTTTTTCTTTCGGGGCTCCCACCTCCTCCCCCTTTTTTTTCTTGACTCTCCCTACGATTGCAAGCAAAAAAAAAACCATCCCTCATTTTATTATCATCATTATTATCATTGTTTACCCTTAAATGAACGCTAAAAACATTTTTTTTACCACGAGGGGGAGTAAAAAAAAAAAAAAAATTTACAATGTCGTTAAATTAAAAAAAAAAAAAAAAAAACGCTCGTAACGTTTCATAATAATATTAATTATTATTATTATTATCATTTCGAGATAGAGGGGGTAAGAGAGAGAGAGAGAGAGAAAAGGAATTTTTTTTTTTTTAAATCAGGTTTGTGAAGTATGCGATGGAGAAAAAAAAAAAAATTTTTTTTTTTTGAATCGTAACAAGATTTTTAAGAGGGAGAAAGCTGGAAATGACATAATGAGAGAGCAAAAAACAATTAAAGGCTCAAAGAAGCTTCTTCTGCTCAAACAAACAGTTATCAGTGATAGACAACAACAACAACAAAAACCGTTATTTTTTATTACTTTTACTTTCATCTTATCAACCTTATCAAACATATATATGAGAACACGTAAGTTTTCCTTTTATTTATTTATTTATTTTTTTTTTATGTACATAAATATTAAATAAAATTTTATTTAAGTTTTTTTGTTTTTCTGGTCTGAGACGTAAAAAAATTATTTAAAATTTTTTTTCAAATCTCGTAGGAGGGTTAAACCGAGAAATTTTTTTGTGCGTTTTTTTTTTTTAGAAATATAAAATTGAAAATATAAAATAATAATAATAATGATAAAGATGAAAAAAAATTGTTTTGAAACAATAACAACCACAACAACAACAACAACCCAAAAAACCTCATATAAGTAATAATAAATTTTTTTTTTTTTTGGATAAAATTCTTTTTAGGGGTTTAAAAAAAAAATGAATAAATAAACGTATTACATTGTTTGTTTGTTTGTTGGTTTGTTTGTTTGTTTGTTCCCTTTATTTTAATAAAACAAATTTTTTTTTTCGGTTGTTCTTGTTGTGAAATTTTTACGACTTTATAACATGAATAAAATTTTCTATTTTCTATTTTTTCTTATCAAAAGTTTATAAAAATATTTTATATTATTATTATTATTATCAACTACGAAGATTTATTATAATATAAAAATATTATGAAATAAAAGAAAAAAAGTTGTTGTTGGTTTATATTTACTAAAAATAATAATAATAATATTAATATTAATGACGTGAAATCTATCAAAACCGTTCGAATCGTTTTGTCATCACCAACCACAGACAAAAACAAAAATGACGTAATAGATCACAAGTAGCATGTTTGTTTATTATTAAAATTGACAATTGATTTTTTTTGGTAAAATGTCGATACATCAACAAATGTATAAAATGTGTTTTTTGTCGTAAAACGAAAAGGAAAAAAAAATCAATCAATCAATCGATAAATCGATATAACAGATAATTTAACTAAAACAAAACGCAAAAGCAAAACAGAAATCAATTGAGGAAAATGACGTTGGGTGTGCGTGTGTGCGCGTGCGCGTGCGCGTGTTAAAAATCATATTTTCGTCACTTTTCGACAATGTCTACTTTGTCGTCAACCTGTTAAAAAAAAAAAAATGAAATCGAAAAGTCAATCGGTCGATAAATTACGTAAATCATTTAAATAAAAAAAATATTTTTTCCTTTTATTATTATTATCGAACGAGAATCTTACGAGTTTTTTTTTTGTGTGTGCGTGTGCGTACGTGCGCGCGTCCTCCTTCACATTGAATATATCATAGTAGTAGTCTTATTATTATTATTATTTGCATTTCCTATTTGTTTAAATAACGGTGTGAGAAATTTGTTAATAACAATAAAATTAATCGT
>NW_002987160.1:22521-23924 GCF_000006295.1 Pediculus humanus corporis | reverse complement strand
TTTATAAATACTAAAACTAAATTTATATACATTATTAATTAAAAAAATTTATGTACATAATATTTTTAGGTTTTTTTTATCGCTTCGATTAAAAAAACGTCTTTATCCAAACAAAAAAAAATTATTATCATTATTATTATTATTACTATCATCATCAGCATCGTCCAATTTTTTTTTGGTTATTTTCAAAATTTATTATCAGTATTATTACTATTATTATTATTATTATTAATTATTTATTTATTAAATTTTTTTTTTGTTAATAAAAAAAATTAAAGAAATTTAATATAATTGAAATTAATTTATTAAATTCATTTCCGGTTTTAATAACTTAATAACTTTTTTTCCTTTTTTACATTTAATATAATAATAAAAATAATAATAATAATAATAATAATAATAATAATAATAATAATGAATTATGGAGATTTATTAAAATGAATATAAATCGCCTGAGGAGCGGGAGGTGGGAGGGGGAAATTTTTAAAATTTTACTTTAAATTTTAAAATTAAAAATTTTTACGGGTGAAAATAATTTTTTCTTTTTATTCCATTAATGACGTCATTAAATTATTTTTGTTAACTAAACGAATTAAATGAAAAGTTTAATTAATTTATTATTAAAAAAATAAAAGTATTATTATTATCGTTACGGTAATAATAATAATAATAATAATAGCCATGAATTTATCGATTGATCGATCGGAGAAACAAAAAAATTGATTTTTTTTTTTTTTTAATTTTCAATTTCATTCACCTAATTATTATCTTCTGCTTCTACCTCTCTCCCCCTTCCCTTTCACCTTCTTATCATTGCTACTCTTTTATTATTTATTAATTAATCATTTTTTTAAAAACTTTATTATCACGATTGATTATTGATAATTTATTTATTTATTATTATTATTATTATAAAAAGAAAAATTCACTGTTTATTATATTGACGAGTAATTAAGATCATCGAAAAATTTTTTTCTTTTACATTTGTTACTGTCAAATCGTAATGAGTTGTAATAATAATAATAATAATAATAATAATAATAATAATAATAATTACGACCTTCGAACTTGAATTAATCTTAAAATGTCAATCATACGCACACACACACACGCACGACGCACGCACACACGCACAATCATAATTCATTACGTAAAAAAAAAAGTGATTTTGTTATTTAATTAAGACGATATTAGTGTCAATAAAAATTACTTACTGCCACGTCGTCGTAGTCGGTAATTTTATTATTAATTAACGCATCATTACCTCGCGTAAAAGGTGAGAAAGAAAGAGAAAGAGAGTGAAAGATAGGTAGGTAAAGAGAGAGAGAGAATGAGTAATTTATTTACAAACAATAATAAACCGTCGGATTTTTTTTTCTTTCTCGGCGATTTTTATATAAAAT
>NW_002987160.1:10312-21843 GCF_000006295.1 Pediculus humanus corporis | reverse complement strand
TATTTTCTTATCATTATCATAAAAAATTATTCAAATTTTCATACACAAGAGTAAATTATTTACTTTAAAAAAAAATACAACCGAGAGAGAGAGAGAGAGAATCGTATAAATTTAAATTTTGGGTCAAAAACTTTCGACGAAACATTTTTTTTTTTTTATAATAATAATAATAATAAAGGCATCGATTGTATAATTTTTTTTTTTTTACCTAATTACAAGAAAAATCAAAAAAAAAAAAAAAAAATGTCTAAACTCGAGATTACCTTAAGAGGTTACAAAAAAAAAATTTTTTTTTTTTTTTTTACTCCTTAAATTTGATGATTCAGCAATTTGCAATACAAGTAATTGAAATTTTTTTTTACATTCCCCAAAGGATAAAGTGAGAAGAAGTGATGGGGAAAGAGGGAGAAAGAGAGAGAGAGAGAGATGTTAGGAAAAAAAAGTTACGTAACTTTTTTTTTTTTTTAAATAGATAATAATTTAATAAAATATCATTGAAAATAAAAAAAAGATGACGACGATGGCGACGACGACGAGAGTGATGATGATGATGATGATGATAACTTGTTATTATTAAACATCATTTAAAAAGTTGGAGAATTTTTAATTAATTAGAAAGTTGAATTCGTAATAAAATTATTACGTATCAAGGTCTTTTAATTTTTCTTTTAATCGTAAAGTAATAAATAATAGTAGTAATAATATTACGGTAATTTTTTTTTTATTTAAACAAATGGATCGATACAAATTTTTATTTGTTTATATTTTTTTTAAAAAATAGATTCAGGTATAAGAATTTATCCTTTTATTTGTTTTTAAATTTACGTTAATCAATGCAAGGCAATTCAAACAAATTTTTTTTTTTTGTTTTAAAGCCGTCAATTATTATTATTATTATTATTATTATTATTATTATTATTATTATTATTATTATTATTATTATTATTATTATTATTATTATTATTATTATTATTATTATTATTTACGATGCGATGTTTTTGATTTTTACAAAGAAATTAAAAAAACTGTTAAAAACACGATTTGAAAACCCGCGAAAAATTTTAAAGAACAAACAAAATCGTTTATAACATTTTGATAAGTAAGACGATTTGTTTAATAAAAGGTGATAATAATAATAATAATATTATTTATTTAAAAAAAAAACCAGCGTAGGTGGGATGCGTGAGACGATATAAAGAATTTTTTTTTTTTTAATATTAGAAAAGTACTTTAGAAAAAAATATTCGCAGGGGAAGGGAGGCGGGGGGTTGAAACCTGGAAGAGATTTTGAAAAATATATATATATAGACGACAAGTAAAATAGTAATAATAATAATAATAATATTAATATTTTCAAAGTATTAGATAGAATAAAGTTATATAATAATTTTTATTTAGTTGTTGACATTTTAGAAATATTTTTGTGTTTGTATGTGTGTAACATTGAAAATTTGTAAACGTTATGAGAAAATTTCTTTCTGGATCTTATTCCAAAAAAAAAAATTAAATATCTGGAGAAAAGAATGAATTATGAATGTCGACATTTTTTTTCTTTTTTTTATCTCGCTAATTATTTTACTTTATCTTGTTGAGTGCTTTTTTTTCCTTCTTCTTTCAATTCTTATAATTTCATTATTTTTTTATTAATTTTTTTTTTTTGGTTGTTTCTTACTGGAATTCCAAAAGCTTTTTGATACAAACAAAAAAAATTTAAAATATTATTATTATTATCATTATTATTATTATTATTAATAAAATAAATGGGAAATTATTCATGTTTTTATTTTTTAAGTAAAATTACATACATGACCTATTTTAAATAATTTCTTTTTTTTTTCACTCCAGCAAATTATTGTAATTTTTTTTTTTGTTAATTTTAAATTTTTAACATCATGGAAAAAATAAAATTATTATTATTATTATTATTATTATTATTATTATTATTTTAAAACACTCCTCCAATTTAAGTAAAGTACAAACATAAATTTAAAAAAGAAATAACATTTTTAGGTAAAAGTGTTTTTTTTTTTTTTTTACCTTTGAAAAAATTAATCGAATTAACAACTTCCCCTCCCCCCTTCCCACCTACCCTCCAAATTAATTGAAACACGATCAAAAAAGGTTTTTGTATAAAAAAGTTTTCCCTCAATCCATCCTCCTTCCACTCCACCGCGTTTTTATTTTCCATTTTCATTTGTAAACACTTTCATAATTGACTTATTTTTAAATAAAAATTTTTTTAATTTTAGAAAAATTTTTTGCGTGCGCGTGTGCGTGCGTGTGTGTGACGTCATCACATCAAAAATTAAAAAAAAAAAACGAAAACGAAAACGAAAACAAAATCTCGAACCTTTTAACATTTTTTGATTGACGTTTATTTCATTTTTTTTTTTGCTGTTGTTGTTTTCCTTTTTTCCCCATGAAAAAAAAAAAAAACTTTTCCTTTTTTTTTTTTTTTTTTTTTTTTTAAAAATTTTAAAAATATAAAAAAAAAAAAAAAACCTTTTTATCATTGACACAAATTACAATGAAAAAAAAAAAACCCGTGCCCTGTTATAATGTATTTACAATGTAAAATTTGTTGTCATCACGTTCGTTTGTCATCATTTTCCATTGATATTTTAACCAAAATCTCATAATAATAATAATAAAAATAATAATAATAATAATAATTTATTAAACTTTATTCATCACGACTCACCCCGATTGATGGTGATAATAATAATAATAATTAAAATAGGTTTTTTTTATTTAATAACATTCGCGAGGTGCGGCATAAAAAAAAAAAAAAAAAAATTTTGCAATGATTTATCAAGTAAGTAGTAGTCAGTCAAGGAAAGGATAGGGTTAATCACCGATTAGTTTATCCCATGTTAACAACCAGTTAGTTAATTAATCGTTTTCGTTTATTTATTATCGTTACGGTTATTATCGGTTTATTATCGTTATTATCATCATTATTAATAAATTTTAAATCGTCGATTTGCAAAAAATTATTATTATTATTTTTTAAACGACGAAATCACGTGAGAGGACGGTAAATCACAAAAGGTACGAAAATTTAAAAAAACCTTTGATATCAAACACCGAAAATATTTTTTAAAATAAAAATAATTCTTATCAAAATGATAAGAACGTGGGGGGAGGGAAACAAAAAAAAACAATATGGCGAAACCTCAAGTTTAAAATTTTTTTGTCTGGGTTGGGGGGGATTAAATATATATTTTTAAGAATATATAAAATAAAGAAAATTTTAAATTTATACATTTATATATTAAATCTCTCATTTTGTTTTCGTGATAATAATAATAATAATACTATAAGTCGTTTTTAAAATTAAGTAAATTTTATATATAAATTTTCCATCGAATGGATTTATATAATAATAATAATAATAAATGTATATTTTTATATATATAAATTTTTTTTTTGTATATTGTTAATATTGATAACGCAGTGAGATTGTTATCAATGTGGTTGTTGTGTTTGTTGTTGTTGTGTTTGTTGTTGTTGTTATCGGTTGTTTAACAAAAAAAAAAAAAAAAGAAGAAATTTTGTGTTTAACCTTTAAAAATTAAAGTGAATTAATAATATATATAATTAACCTTTAAAATATTTAAACAATTTGGTCAAAGTCATTGAGTCGAATAAAAAAAAATTGACCTGAATAAATGAACATAAACCTGAAATTAAACATTAAAAAAAAAAAGTAAACAACAACATAACAGGTCAAAAAGTTGAATTATTATTTTATGATTTAAATTTTCCAAAAAAAGAAAAAAAAGAAAAATTTTGTGAGTTTTTTCATTTTTTGATTAATCGTTTGAATTTTTTTTATATATAAACCGGCGCCATAAATTTAAAAAAAACAACCGTATACTCCCCCCATCACCACCACCACCTCCGTACAAATTCGGGTTTTTTTTTGGAAAATTATTAAAGAAGGAAATTTTTAAACATTTTCCAAAAATTTCTAGAAAATTTTTTCTAAAGCCGAAAGGAAAGAAAACGTTTTGAAAAAAAAAAAAAAAATTTTTTTAAATGTTTTAAAGAAGGAAAGAAAGACAGAGAGAGAGAGAGAGAGAAAGTTTTTTCTTTGTTTAATTTTACGTAATAATATGTTAATATTTCACTGACACAACTTGCGCATTTATTATTATTATTATTATCATTTTAAAACTTTTTTTTTCTTTTTGTCTTTTGTTGTTGAAAAATAAAATTCGATCAGTTTTTAAATATTTAACACGCATAAGCATTCACTCTCTCTCTTTCTTTCTTTCTCTCTCTCTCTCTTTCTTTCTCTCTCTCACTTTCTTTCGATTTTGTAACGATATGAATGATTTGATGAATATTATTTTAACATCGGGCTTTTTTTTTTTTTTTTAAAGTTCAAAACAAGCAATAAACGCTTGAAGAAGAAAAAGAAAAAAAAAATTACAAAATAATCTAACAAACATATTAACAATTTTTTAATGACGTCATAAAATAACTTTTAACCCGCGACTTGTTTTCATTTTACCGCCGTTTGTTTGTTTGTTTTTTTTTTGTTTTGTAATAACGAGGCGAACAAACAAACAAACAAACATTGTGTCGATCGACCGCCTGAAAATCAGGTTTTGCGTGAGATGTCCGTCCGTCATTCACCTACGTCGTCGTCATCATCATCATCATTATCATCATCGGAAAAAATTCTCCTTATCAAACGATATTATCGCAACGGATTTTCATTATTATTAATAATAATAATAATAAATTAAAACGTGAAACACGGTCTTAAATGATGATGATGATATTAAAAAATTATTATTAAACGTCAATCATTTTATCGACAATAATAATAATAATAGGAATGACGAAATTAATAAATTTTTATTCGAGTCGTTTGTTTTCTACGTGACGTCACAAAATTTTTTAATTTAAAAAAAAAAATCAATAATAGAACAATAATTAATATTTAAAAAAATCGGTTAAGAGAAAAAATTAAAAATGGCGAAAAAAACCTTTCAAAAATTTTCATTTCTATTAATTATTAAAATGTTTTTTAATTAAAAATTAAAAAGGAATCTCCTCCCCCTCCTCTTCCTTCTTCTTTTCTTTCTCTTTCATAACCACCCCCATCCCTCTTTCATAACCAAGGTCCCCCACATATTTTAACGATTTTAATAACCGTTCGACACGATTTCAGGTAATAATTTTCAACGTCTGTTACAATATTTTTAAAAAAAAAAGGGAAAAATTTTAATTTACTAGCTCCGCCCCTGTATACATTTTTATAATCGTTAAAAAATTTTTTTTGTCGTTTGTTTCTTTGAAGTGGAATAATCGTCTCTCGTATTTTTTTAAACAAACAAACGATAATAAAAAGAGATGAAAAAAAAAGTAAAATAATTTTGACGTAATAAAAAAATTTTTTTTTTTTTTTCGTGGTTATAGAAAAAAAAAGTGTCTGTTTCTTTTCAACTTGTGACGAAAACAAATAATTGTGATTTTATGCTTTTTTTTCGAGAGAGAGATGATCACAAAGCACTAAAAAAAAAAAACTTGTAATTTTTTAAATGGACAATTAAATTTTGAAATTTGTTAACAATTTTCAAATAAAAAAAATAAAATAAAATGTCGCCAAAAATAAGAGAGAGAGAGAGAGAGAGAAAAATTTTTTTTTGTGCGACACACAATTAAACAATTTAGCCATTTAATTTTTTTTTTAAAAAAAAAATGAGTAACGATTATAAAATTTAAACAAAAACTCGAAGGTTTAAAAAAAAAATAAAATCAATAATAATAAAAATGTCGTCGTTTGTCGTAGTTTTTTTTTTTTTTAAATTTTTTTTTTTTTTTGTTTTTTTTTAGACATGTTGCTGAGTTTTGCGTTTTTTTTAATACCGGTTGTCGCGGTGACCGGTCAACAATTTAACAACGCCGTGAGAAATGGTTATTTACCACCCGTTTCACCTTCTTCTTCCACGTCACCATCGGATTCTTTATTTAAAGCCGAACAAAGCAGACAAAGTATCGAACTGTCGGAAAAAGATGCACCGCTTTGTAGTTACGAAGATTCAAAATCTGGATTATGTTCTCACGATGATAAAAAAATTCAAAATATTTTCGATAGTATAAATTCAAAATTGGAAAAATTTTCAAGTCCGAAAGCCACGGTACAAACGGTTAAAGAAACTACAAAACCAAATTATTCAAAATTTAACGGTGATGGTTCAACCGTCGCTTTTGAAATACTCAATCCGAGAACTGATAATGTTATACCAGTGACTACAATCAAACCAACTATTCCTACTACAATCACTACTACCACGACAAAATTTAAAAATGATTTATTTGCTAATAATAAAATTGAAGAATCTCGTGCTTATCTTCCGCCTGTACCAGAATATTCCGGTGCTGCTCAAACACTAGACAGTGCGGTTAAAGTACCACAGAGGGAGCCACAAAATAATAATAATAATGATGATCATCACCATCACCATCATCATCATCATCACGATGAAAATTTTGATATTTGCTCCGATCCGTTTCATTCATTTTTATGTGCGCCCTTAAAAGCAAGAAAGCGAATCACGGGAGCTTTACCGGAAAGATTAGGTCAACCTTCATTTAATGAATTTCGTAACGTTTTATTTCCTTCCAAGAAGCCATCATTAATAAATAACGAGCCAAAACTTAGTTCACCATCGAACATAATTGAATCTACTTCTTTTAAACCTACTACCACTACTACTTCAAAACCTACTTTCTTACCGACATTTTTAACAACTAAATTTCAAGGAGAAAATTCAAACGTGAACGACAGATTTTACCTTCCTCCAGTACTACCGGGTAATCAAAATTTTAATTCTTTTCCCGTTAGACCGGAATCATCGAACACTGTGACGCAAACTACAAAATTTCAAAGTTCTTCATCAATTTTCAATTCCCCGCAGACAACGTTTTTAAATAATTTTCATTCGAATAATTTAAACGATCAGAATAAAATTTTCCAACCGACGACAGAAAAAAAATATCTTAACGATTTAGTGAATAACGTACAAAATGTTAAATTTGACCAAGTACCCGTGAAAAAAACAAATTTACTACCTTCGAATACGATAACGACGAAAAATCAATTTTTATCATCCTCTAGTGCTACATTTTCTAAACAACCGGAAACAACATCAAATCCATTTTTAAAAAATAACGACCGATCCCAACAGGAAAATTCTTTTCTATCATCTCTAGGACCCAACTTATTTAATACGAAAAAATCATCCACGTCTTTTGCATCCAACATTATATCATCTGTACCATCTGTAACATTTAATAACAAAAAACCAGACGATAATAATGAAAAAATCACGACATTTTCATCTAGTTTCGTACCGACCAACGTTCCAAATTTATTTACCGACATTAGTGTAAGTGGCAAAGGTCAACCGACGTTCACACCAACATCGACAGCATTTAACAATTTTGCTTCTTCTTCCAAATCGACATTACCACCGGCAGCGAATTTCATCGCGACAACATTAAGACCCTTTTCGGAAAAGAATTCATTATTATCATCATCCGTAACAAATAATATTCTGAGAACGAATCAAAATGAACAATCGTCACCATTTTCTTCAAACGTTCCGTTAAATTTAAATAATGAATATTCATCAACAATTTCTAAATCGCAAAATCAATTAACGACAACAATCAAACCATTCACTACGACGCCATCAAAATCCGTAACGACATCAACGAAAATAATTGAAAAATTTACAATAAATAATTTAATACCAACCGCACAACAATCAAACCCGGCGGTGACATCTCAAGGTAACCCTCAAACTCTAGTTCAAACGGAAAACTATGAAAAATCATTATTATTTAAAAATAATAACGACGGCAACGTCATTTGCAACGATTCATTTCAAAATTTTTTGTGCGCTAAGAAGGATGTAGCTGGTGTTACCGGAAATGTTTTGACCAAATCAACGGAAACGTTTAATGGCGTCAACGCAGAAATAAAACCGTCGTCCACTTTTCAAAGCTTAACGACTCAGACAAATCTACCACAAAACACGGTAAGAAATGGATTTTCTCAAAATCAATACAAGCCGTCGTCGACAAGAGGAGACTCATCGTCACTTTTTACCACTTCCGGATCGGACGAAGGATATACTTATCCGAAACCTAGCACGGTATTTCCGCTACCGACAAAAACGAAAAGTACATTTCTTCCGGTGACGACATATAAACCAACGACAAAATTTATAACAAATGATTTTTCTGAATCGAACGAACAAAAATCATTTACCGGATATAATTACCCAAAACCACCGGAACCTTTGCTACCCCAAACGGACGAACAAAAAAATTTTGAAATAATAAAAACGACATCGGTAAAATACGATTATCCAAAACCGGAAAGAAAATTTTTATTGCCGACGGAAGAATCGAGAACCGTGACACAAAAAACAACATTGTCATCATCATCATCATCATCATCATCATCGCCGACAAACACTCCTTCGGCATCGACAAACATCGCATCAAAAGGTTACTTTTATCCGAAACCGCAAGAAAGCTTAGAATTACCGCAAAAAAAGGGTTACGATTATCCAAAACCTAAAAATCAATTAAAACTTCCGGCGGAAAAAGAATTCAAACCATTATTTTCCGATCTTCGACAACTTCTTTGGAAGGTTTAAGCGATTTAGGTTCCGCTTTATTTATTCCAGTTAATAAACTGGACAAAAGAAGCAGCGACGGGAGCGACGGTGACACCGACGGGAATCCGACACTGTTAACCTTCTCCTCTCCATCTTTAAAAACTCCAAAATTTGGAGAAAGATTAAGAAAAAGAGAAAATAAATTTTTTTAAAATAAACTTTTAAAACGGAAGCAGAAGAAAACAAAAAAAAAAAAGGGAGAAGGATAACGTGTTGATTTTTTTTTTTTTTACTTAATTTATATTCTATTAATAATATTAATTTAGTTATTTTAATAAAAAAAAAATTTTTTTACGTTTACTTATTATATTAATAAATAATAATAATAATAATATCATTCGATTTGTTACAATAATATTCGTTTTATTTGCTAATAAATGAAATACCCCCCCTCCCCTTAAACAAAATTATTACTATTATTATTATTGTTTTTTTTTATATGGTTTTTAGTTTTAAATAATATTATTAATAATGAATGCATTATTTTGTATATTTTTATTTTTTACTTTATGTATTTTATTATATAATAAATAAATATAAACTTTTATTAATACTATTATTATTATTATTTTGTTTTTATTTATTTATGTACATAAGGGTCGGCATTATGTAAGTTTATAAAAAATTTTTTCCCCCGTCGAAACTATTTTCGGTCCGTTGTCAAATTAATTAATTCTCCGATTGATTGATTGATTGACGGACTCGTTACATGATAAGATAAAATGAATGGCGGGGGTTGGGGTAGGGGAGTGGGAGGAGAAGGAGGTTGGGGGAAAAGCTGCGAAATGAAAACTGCACATTAAGACAAAGTAAAAACAAACTCATTTTGTTTCGTTAATAAAAATCAACAAACTCCCCTCTCCCCACCTTGTCCTCCCTTTTAAAAACCTTCCGAGCTGTTGTTGTTTTTTTTATTATGTTGTTATGAAAATGTTTGTTGTTTTTGTTGTTGTTGTATTCTCTTATTTTTTTTCCATTAGCTCTCTCTCTCTCTTTGTATTTCTGGAAAACCTCAACTAAACTACTATGTAAATAAAAAAAAAAGAAACATTAACTTGTTTATTTATGTCTTTTCATGACACTTTCCCCCCTTATTAATATATAATTAAAAAATTTTGTTTCCATTTTTTTTCATAACAAAAAAAAAAAAAACAAATATATTTATTTTCGATTTAAATAAATAAATATATATATAGTTAAAACTATATATATATATATATATATATATATAAGCTATAAGTAAAACAAATCGATTTATAATGAGTCGAAAGGAAAATTGTTTATAAAACGGTTGATTGTTTTGTCTATTCATTATTTTGTAACAATTAAAATGGATTTATAATAAATGACGTCATATTATTATTATTATTATTATTATTATTATTATTATTTTTGACTAAAATTTTTGTCTTTCATTTTAAAAGTTTTTTTTCTTTTCCAAAAAAAAATAAATAAATTCGTATTCCAGAGAGTTTTATATAAACATATATTTATTTATTTTTTTTTATCATCTTATTACGTAGACAACGGGAAAAAATTGGTCCTTAAACGTTTTACCTTCTGGAGAAGACAAAGAAAGAGAAAGAGAGAGAGAGAGAGAGAAAATTTGTGTCAACGTGAAAAATAATATAGACTCAACCGTGACTTTATTTTAACAATCATGAATGTCAAAAATTTTTTTTTTCTTTCTCTCTCTCTCTTTTGCTGGAGAAAATATAAAAATTTTATTATTATTACTATTATTATTTATTCATTTATTAAAGCAGAAGAAATAAAAAAAAAAAAATTTTAATCGAACGATAGAATTAATAATAATAATAACGAAAACATTTCGAAAAAATGTAAACGCGGCCGAAACATTTTTTTTTTTGTTTGTAAATTTAAATATGGCGATTTTATTACTTTATTATTATTATTATTATTCTACACCGTGATACATGACGTCACGTATATATCACACACACACACACGAACCACGTAAAATATAAAAAAAAATTTTTTGAAAATATTAAAACGAAAATAAATTTATTGAGTACAAAACAGGAAAAAAAATTTTTGTTTTTGTTTAAATGAATGGACAGCCCTGGATTTTCGTCACACGCTTTGTTTTTTTTTTTTTTTTTTTATAAACAATTTAATTTACTGTTAAATTCATACGTTCCTTCTCGTTTTTTTTTTTTTATGCGAGTTTCTGTTTTGTACGTACTTTTTTTTGTTTTTTATTAATAAAAAGCAGACGAAAACAAAACATTTATTGTTATTATTATTATTATTATTACTATTTTATTTTTTTCATTGTTTAAAAACAAAAAAATGTTTAAAAATGAAAAATTATTTTTTAATATTGTTGTTTCATTCAATTTAAAATTATTTGCGGTAAGTAAATTTTCTAATAATAATAATAATAATAAACAAGAATTTATTATTATTATTATTATTAATGTTTTTTTAAATTATGGCCGAACGGAACAAACGTGAGTAATAAAAAAAAAAAAACAAAAAACAAAACAAAAAAAACAAACGTTTTTTTATTTTTATTTTTTTATTTGGTTGTCGATATTATTATGACGTCACAAAAAAATGGGAGATTTTTATTATCATTATTATTATATTTGTTTATTCAACCCTCAATTTAGCTTTTTACCCTTTGACCTCCCTCTCTCTCTCCCCCTTCCTTTTCCTACGTGCCTTTTTTTTATTTTTCGTTGACAATAAATTTTTATTTATCATTCAATCATATAAAAAAAAAGGAAAATAATAATGACAATAATAATAATAATAATAATAATAATAATAATAATGATAATGATAATAATAATAATA
>NW_002987160.1:0-10292 GCF_000006295.1 Pediculus humanus corporis | reverse complement strand
GGCAGCTCGACGAGACGTGAATTTCACTGCTTCTGACCCTGGCCACTCCAAAGATGTTAGTCACCGGAGCCCAGTTCAGAAGACAAATCGTTCCCATCGAAAAAGACGGACTCAGGAAGACTTTCAAGAATTGATGTGGTGTTATCTTATAATAAGTGGCACCACCGAAATTCGAGTATTTGTCCCTAAGGAATCGGGTAGAAACCTCGGATAAATACTTAAAAAAAACTCCGACAAGTAGCCTTGTCGTGTTTAATGGTGGATAATAATAATAATAATAATAATAATGATAATGATAATAAGAATAATAATAATTTACTCGTTGTACTGTACAAATAAAAACAATAGATTTTTATGTATATATATATATATATGTACATAATTTTCGCGTAACCGGAAATAAGTGGAAAATTACGGTTGTTAAAAAGACGGGGTAGTAATTCAAAGAGAAGGATGGAAAAGGGGAGGGGAAGGGACGGGAAAAGGGGGTGGAGATAAGGCAAAATAAGAAGAAGATGGAAGAAATAAATCGGAAATTTAAATCTAACAAGAAGACAATGAGGAGGGATAAACATTTAAAAAAAAAAAAAAAAAAAGAAAATATTTTAACCCATAGTTCAAATTTTTATAACGACAAAAAAATTTATTAGAGTAATTTTTTTATTTTATTTTTTTTTATTGGGTTCCAAAGGAAATTTCTTTCCTTTTTTCCTTTTTTTTGTAAAAATTTTATCCAGCTTCAAATTTCTTTTAAAATTTATTTCCTCCAGGGTTTTTTTTTAAAAAAAAAATTTTTTAAGGATTTTAACTTTAACCCCTAAGTTAAACCCAAAAAATTATTTATAAAACTGAAAATAATTTTTTTTTTTACATCATAATCATCATCATCACCATCATCATCATCATCATCATCATCATCATCATCATCATCATCATCATCATTATTATTATTAGCTGGAAATTATAGAAATTTAAAATTTCATTGTTTTATTTTCCTTTTTTTTCCTTTTATTTTCCAAAATAAGAAATAAACCAATAAAAAAAGTAATGAAGAAAAGTTTAAAAAAGCCACTTAAAAAGGTTATAAAATAATAATAATAATAATAATAATAATTATAATTATAACCTTTTTAATTTTTATAAATAAATTTATTTATATATTTATAAATTTAAATTTAACCGCAGAAAACAATAATAATAATAATAATAATAATAATAATAATAATAATAATTTAAACGTCCACATAATATTTATTCTAAAAATAAAAAAAAAATTTTTTTTTTATAACCTTTTTTTAACGTATTTTCAAGCGTTATAAAATTTACGAAAAAAAGGTTTATACGAAAAGGTTTTAACCTTTCTTTTGGTTTTGTTTCCGGTTAAAAATCACGTTTAAACTTTTTTTCTTTTTTTTTATATGCAAACATAACGAAAAGGTGACGACTAAGGTCACTTTTTTTTTTTCCATTAAATTCAAACTTAACACTTGACTATTTTTAAATTGTAATAATAATAATAATAATGATAATAATAATAATAATAATTAAAATGAAAAAAACCTTTTGTTACGTGAATTTAAATCGTGCGTTATATTATTTTATTTAAACGTTCGTTTGTTTTTATATATTTATGAATTTTATAAATAAAAATATTTTTCGACTTTACATAGAGTAAAAAAAAAAGTTTAATTAACAATTTTATTTATTTATTTATAACAAAAAAAAAAAAGAAACAAAAACAAAAACCGAAATAAAAACCTTTTGTTTACCGTAAAAATATTTTTTTTTTTCGTTTCCTTTCATTAAAACCTTTTTACCGTAAAATTTACATTACGTCACATTTTTTTTTTAATTAATATTCTGGAATTTTTTAATGTGAACCTCAAGCAAAAAAAAAGATTTATGCTTCTTCCCCTCCCCTCCTCTACCCGACCCCTTCTTTTCCCTTAAACTTCTCTCACTCTTCTATTTTAAAACAAAAAGAAAATTCATTCGTAACTTTGTATGTTTATAATATTATTATTATTATTAATTTCAGGTGTTGATATCGGTGGTGGTGATTTTTCGAGGAGTCGAACCCCAAGAAATTCATAAAAATTTAACGAATCCAATTAATAATAATAATAATAATAATCGTGACGTTTCATATTACGACAATGAAAGAAATAATCCGACATTGGAAACTTATAAATTTACATTTGATGACAAGCAGACGACGAATTTTCATACAACTTTTCCGTATTTAAACCGTGATGACGATGAAGAAAAATTAAATTATTATTATTATCGTCAAGGAAATATTAATGATGATAATAATATAAATAATTTAAATTCTTTTGATGCCGTTAAAAATGGCGAAAATTTTTACCGCCACACATTTAATAATAATAATAATAACAATAAATATTATTATTATTACAATAACGAAAAACTGAATGATATGTATGGTGACGACGGCGTACAGAGAGTAAACGAATTTAATAATAATAATAATAATAATAATTTGATGCAACAATACGAAAATAGCGGGAAATATGAAAATATTAACGGACAATATAATCCGAAAGAAATAAATGAAATGATGGAAAATTATTTGACGGAAGGAGAAAATTTAAAAGGGAATGGCGGACCCCCAATTAAACCGTCGGAAAATGGTAAATAATTTTTTATTTATTTATTTTGTTAATAATTTTTATTTTCTTACTAAAGAAAAAATTTTCTTTTCTTAAGATTTTTTTTTAAATCCTTGGAAAATGATGAATGAAAACTCGGCAGAAAAATCAAAGAAAAAAAATTGGAATGAATCGAATTTTATTTTGAAAGGTTCAAGAATAAAAAAAAATGGAAGGAAGGAGGAGGAAGAGGGGAAGAGAAAAAATTTTGAAAAATTACTAATAGATTCTGGAAAATGGAAAGAATTGTCTGAAATGAAAAAACAAACTGAAAAAGATATTATCGGCGAACTAAATAATAATAATAATTCGAATAAAAGAAAAAAAAATCGTCATTTAATTTACATTCCGATAATATCGAAAAAAGGTTCAAAGATTATTTCTTTTTCAAAGGATAAAAAAAAAAGGAAGAATCAAATTTTTTTAAAATTAAATTTATTTAAAAAAAAGGAAAAAACTCGAAAGAATTTTTATCGGGGTAACAGGAGTAAAGAACAATCGGAAATAAAAAGAAAAATTCATTATCATTTTCCTCATAAAAATAAAATGAATAAAAAAAAATATATAACACCTTTAAATCAGTGTACCCTCGTTTGTTATGACTCATATAAAACATTATTTCCGGTTCCGGTTTAATTATTGATATTTGAACAACAACAACAACCACAAGGACACGAACCTTAAGCTAAACATAAAAATTTTATTCAAGAATTTTCTTTTATTTCACTTATTTATTTATTTTTGCAATTTTATTTATTATAATAATTTAAATATATTTATTAACTTTTAATACCCTTTTTTTCATGATTACCAACCAACAAAAAAAAAAAAATTTCGATTTAAATAAAAAAAAAAAAAAAGGAAGTTGAGAAGAAAAAACCTGTTGAGCAATTCAAAGAAAAACGACAATGAAAAAAAAAAATTTTAAATCGAATGAATAATATTAAAATTTTTTACGTGTAAAATTTTTGTTAGCAGACGACTTTATTTATACACTCGTAACACGTTTCGTTTTAGTTTTTTTTTAATCTTTCGATCCTTTTTTTCTCGGGGCGCGGGGGGCGAGGGGGGGAAATAAACTTTATCCAAATTTCGTTTGATTACGTGTTGTTCGAGACATAAGTTAAACATACAAATTGGTATCGGGTGTGGGATTCGATGAAAAAACATTAAATTTAGAAAACGATTTAAATGTAATTTGTACTTACCGCTGGAATTTCCTGGAGAATCCAAAATAATTACCACACGATTACAAAAAACAAAACACTATTAAAACACTATTTCGCGTTTTTAAATTTAAATTCGTTTTGATTAAAGGAAAAACAAAAAAAAAAAAAGAAAAAAAAATTTTATAAACGACTTGATCGTGTTGTGACAGGTGTTAAAATGAAAATTTTTATATAGTTCGATCTAATAAACGACTAAAACTAAACTAAACTAAACTAAGCGTCGTGGCTGAGTTCGAATCAATCACCGCCTTATATGGAAAATTTTTAAACAACCGCATTGAAAATGAAACAATGAAAACGTTAACGTTTTTTTCTTTTTTTTCTTTTTTCTTTTTTTTTTTCTTCTTTTTCTTTTTTAGACGAATGAAAAAAAAAGAATAATTTCACGCCCCAAAAAAAAAAGAAAGAAAAACATGTTGAACGTAAGCAAAATTTCCGGTTTTTTTTGTTTTTACTTTTTCCCCCTTCCCCTCTCCTTTAAGAAAATTCTTTTTAAAAAAAATAATAAAAGTTTCTGCTGTGTCGGTGACATTTTCGGTATATTTTTATCCTCTTTATATTATTATTATCAATTTTTTTTTTCCAAACACTTAAAAAGTAATTTTTCAAAAAAAATTGTCAATAACACTTACGCGAAAGAAGAAGGAGGGAGGGGAGCACATTGGATCCCCTTCAAAAACAAATTTTTTTAGGAAAAGCATACGGGGGGAGATAATAAAATTAAAAAAATTTTTTTTTTTTTCCAATAAACTTTTTTTATTATTATTATTATTATTTACAAAATTTTTTTTTATTTTTCCTTAAGCTCGAATTTCCGTCTTCCATTTAACCGCCCCCTTCGTAAATTTTTTTGTAAACGGAAAAATAAAAATAAAAATTCGTTAAGAGTTTTACTTAAGTATAAAAATATATACGAGTGTGTGTTTGTATGTGTGTGTGCGTGCGTGCGTGTGTGAAATTTTAAAAAAAAAAATTTTCAAAAATTTATTTTAACTTCGGAAAATTCTCTTCTCGTTATCGAACCCGTTCTGGAAAATGTTAAAACAGACGTCGAAGTTTTCGGAACACCTACAAAAAATAAAATTTTTTTTCTTTTTTTATTTTTAACTTTTGAAAACCCCCCCCCTCCCCGAAAAAAACAGACGAAAATAAAATAACGAAAAAAAAAAAAAAACAAATTTTTATTTCCTTCGATGTAATAAATTACAAAAGAAAAAAGTCGGAAAATTTTTTTTTCCTTTCTTTCTCTCTTTTTCTTTATCCTCCTTCTCCCCCCACTCCTTACTTCTTTTCCTGCCTCCCCTTAACTTTTTTTTTTATTTTTTCGAACAATTTTTAAGTAAGGTAATATTTAAAAAAGGTTTTTGTGACGTTTGTTTTAAAATAAAATAAAATAAGCGCCGTATCATATTGAAAAAATAAAAAAAATATAATATTATTTATAAAACGATACGCGTTTCCGGTTAAGACTTACAAAAAAAAAACAATCAAGTATTTCCGCTTTATCGATTTTTTTAAATATTTTATTTCGTTACGTTAAAAGAAAAAAAAATGAAGCGAAGATAAATAATTTTTATTCATTTTTACTATTATTATTATTATTATTATTAACAAAAGATTAACGTCAATCAAAAAAATGTTGAAATTCTACGAAGCAGAAGACAATAATTATAAATAAATAAAAAAAAAAATGAAACGATAATAATAATAGTGATACGAACGATAATTCAAAAAAAAAAATAAAACATTTGAAATCGAATCAAACAATATTGGTTTTTGTTTATATTGACCTATGACCTTTGGTTTTTTCAACGACACAAATCCTACCAAACATGACAATCTTTCTTTTTTTAAATTTAAATATATTTAAAAATGCAAACAAAAAGGTAAAAAAAAAAAAAAGACGATGGGAAAATGGTTTTAAAAAAAATGTCATTGTCATTTGTACGGGGTTAAAGTTGAAAAATTCCACCCTCGTATTGGATTTTTTTTTTTTACAAAACCACCACCACCATCACCGCCATCATCATCATCATCATCATCATCATCATCGTTATATGAAAAAGGCAAAAAGGCAAAAGTCAAGTGGAAGAAAAAAAAAAATCAGGGGCGTTTTTATATCGTTTTTTATCGAAAAATAAAAAAATTTTAAATGAAAATTTATGGGCAGTTCTGATGCCACGAACTAAAAATAATTCATCAAAAAAAAAAAACCGGAAGCGATCGTAAAAAAAAAATTTTTGATCAATAACAACGACGGCAACAAACAAATATAAGACGTGTATTCATATTTTCCGAACAATTTTCAAATTTTAATGCCAAAACAAAAAAAAAAAAAAAAACCGTTAAAATTATTATTTTTTTTTTTTAAAAAAAAATTTTCCTCCCTTTTGAATAAATTTAATACTTGGAAGGTCATTAAATGACATCATAGGTCAAATTACAACAACCACAACAACATGATCGTTACATAAAATCAAGTTTTTTTATCCGAATAATTTTATTATTATTATTAGTTAATAAATTTATTCAAATCGGTCACGTTTGATTTTATTAACCGTCATAAAATATTTTGACATACGTCATCAATCGTGAAACTAAATGAATTTCAATAAAAAAAAAAAAAACGTTCTTTTATTTAAATTGTTTAAATTAACGGTTATAGAACGTAAGGGAAAATTTTTCGACCGGAAGGCAATTATTACGTCACAGATTTTTTTTTTTACAACCTTTATCATAGAGAAAGAAAATCCTTTCAATTTTTATGTAAAATTTTTTTTTCCTTTCCTTAATAGTAATTTATATGTCGAAAACAAGTAAAAAACCTTTTTTAATAATAATAATAATAATTAACGCGGGAAGCCTTTTTTTTTTTTTTTTAAACCGTTACGAGTTTTAATTTTATAAAAAAACCTTTTATAAAAAGTGACAAACTAAAAATTTTCTTTCTTTTTTTTTTTTTATTACTCGATCGTGTTTACCGATCGAAAAAAGGTTTTTTTTTTTTTAATTATTACTGATGATTATAAAAAGGTTATTTTCATTAAAAAAAATTTCCCCTCCTGCCTCCCCTCCCTACCCTTTTTTTCCCCCATATTACTTTAACGAATGAAAAAGAAAAAAAAAAGAAAAAAAAATTTTGTTTAGCGTTTAAAAAAAATAAAAATTCTTATGCTAGGATTGGTGAATTATTATTATTATTTTTCACGAGGCTGCGTTTTCGTACGCCGCGTACGATTAATTAATTATTTTTTTAATTAATAACAAATACATAATAATAATAATAATTTTAATTAATTAAATTTGTTTTATTAAAAAAAAAAAAATTTGAAAGCATTTGGTTGTTGTGCGAAACGATCTGGACAACCAATAAAAGTTTAGTATTATTATTATTATTTTATCGTTCCTTTCAATAATATTAATAATAATAATAATATCCTTTATTTATTAGGTGTAACATTACGGGGAATTTCGATGGGTTAATATATTAATAAAAAAGAAAAAAACTTACTTTGTCCTGGAGAAGATTTAGTTTTCATTCCATAATATCTACTCATTCTTAAACTTTTATTAAAATTATCCGGACTATTTTTATTCCTTCTAAAACTAGAATTAACTCTATAACTACATATTTGCAGTCTGAATCTGAATTCCCGTCGAAATTTTTCCTTTTCCATAATTAAAACAAATAAAAATTATCATTATTTATTTATTTATTAATAAAGAAAATAATAAAAAATTTAAACTTACGTTATAATAATTGTAAATAAATGGATTGTAACATGAATTACTCATTGCCAACCAATCGAAACAAAACCAAATTATGTTTATGTATTTATATCTGTAAAAGAAAAAAAAAGAAAAAAGTTAATAAAATCGTATCGTTAATAATACATAAGTTAAATAATTAATTAAACATTTATTATTACTCGTTTATTTGTGGAAATATATCTTGAAGTATATTGTAGACTTGTAATGGAAGCCAACATATTCCAAAAAGTGCGACAACAATAACCAACATTTTAATAACCTATGTAAATAAATATTAAATAAATAAATAAATAAATGTTGTTGTAGTAGTATATGATAAAACTCACTCTTTGTTTATTTTTCATTAAATTAGCATCCCTGGCATCCTGAGCGTTACCGGGAGCTTTATTACCCCAAAGTGTATGTGCCATTCTTGCATAGGCCCATGTTATAACGGTTAATGGTATTAAATACTGTAATGTAACTAAAACTAATCTGTACACTAACATTACTATATCCTGGAAAAAAAAAAACACGTGAAAATTTCACTTTCGAATAATTTCCCTATTATTATTATTATTATTATTATTATTATTATTATTATTATTATTATTATTATTATTATTATTATTATTATTATTAAAATTTAAAAGAAACAAAGAAAAAAAAATTCTTTTTAAAATTTTCCTTTCTTTGTTTTTAAAAGTTTTAAAAAGCGTTTTTCACTGATGACTTAAGTAATAAAAGAAAAATGAATTTTCCAAAAAAAGAAGAAGAAAAATTTAGTTTTAGTTTAGTTTTTAATATTAAAAGTCAATTATAAATTTTTTTTAAAATAACTTTTAAAATACTTTCTACTCGCATGAATGAATCCTAATAGAAAATATTAAAAATATTTTGTAATTATGGAGAGATCACGTGTTCGTATACTACGTGTTACGGTTAATAATTTATTATTATAAAAATAAAAAAAAGGGAGGGGGAGGGAGGGAACTCACCTCGAGATGAATATTATAACAAAATGGTTTTAAATGACCCGGAGCATCTTCGACTATACCCACTCTTAATGCAATCGCCATTGGAGCTGCTAGTAAACCGGATATAACCCAAATTCCACTTATTATCATTTTTGCTGTCGTTTTTGATATTCTTTGACTGGAATTAAATTTTTTTTTTTTTTTTTTTTTTTTTTTAATTAATGGATAAGGGGAAAAAAATTTGTTTATAATTATTATTATTATTTATAAGGTCTTACCTTAGAGGATATAAAATGGCTCTGTGCCTATCAACAGCAATTGCCGTTAATGTAAATACGGAAACGTTAACACTAAGAACGTGAATGAAAGGGCAAAATGCACACATAAATTCTGGTAAATTCCATCTTTGTAATAAAGCCGCTTGAAACTAATAAAAAAATAATAATGATGATGATGATAACATCAGCGATAACATTTTTTTTTTACAAAAACTTACAAAATGAATGCAAACGACGAAATACAAAAAAAAAAATTATTTAAATATAAAATCCCGTTGTAATAATAACAAATAATTCCCGGTCCTAAGCTTAGAAAAAAGTACATATTAAAATTTTTCGAAAAGGATTTCTAGAAATTTAAAAAGAAAAAAAAAAAATCATGAAAGAAATAATGACGTCATGCGGTTAGGCAAACCGACATTTTTGAAACAAAATTTTTCTTTTTTTTTTAAACTGATACGTTCAGATTTCGAAGTTTTTTCGAGAAAAAAAAGAAAATCCGTTAGAAATCTTACGGTAAATATCATAAAGAATTTGTTACTCTTTTGTAAAAATAATAATAATAATAATAATAATACATTTTATTCATAAAAAAAAAAACCAAACCCGAAAATTTTAAATGACGTACTTATCAATAAATAATTTTTTTTGTTGTTTATTTTGAAAAGAAATTTAAATTAAAAAATAATAATAATTTATTAAAATTTAATAATAATTTAAATAAATAAATAAATAAATTGTTACATAAAAAAAAAAAAAGTAATTTGTTTCGGTTCAAAAACACACGAAAACAAGAATTTTTATTTAAAATATTTAGCAATAAAAAGTTGTTAAAGCAAAAAAAAAAAAAAAAAATGGGAATACCAAAACGCTAGTGACATTTATTTATTTATTTATCCAATAAAAAAAAATTTGGGGGGGCCTTAATTTATTTGTCAAGCTTTATAATAAGTAGGCGAAAATAAAATAAAAAATAAATAAATAAATAAATTTAAATCTCATTTAAATTTTTATTTTTTTGTTAACAAATATCAAACACAGACAAGAAAGACTTATTGATTTTTCCTCCCCCCCTCCCCTCCCTCCTTCTGTTTATTTATTTAAATTCGAATGATTTTATGTATTATTATTATCATCATCATCAAAGTCATCATCATCATCATCGTAACGATCATCAAAGTATGTTATTTAAATTATTTTATTCCTATAAATAAAATTTTAATATAGAAACGTAAAAAAAAAAAATCGTTTTGTGTGAGAGTGTGAGAAAGAGAAAATAAAAGGCATAAAACAAAATGGCTACCGGTTTTTTTTTAATATTTAAATGTCTTAGATTTAAAATGAAAAAACAAAAAAATGATTTAATTTAACGAGAAAAAGAAAAAT
>NW_002987161.1:69668-105060 GCF_000006295.1 Pediculus humanus corporis | reverse complement strand
AAACGTTCCATCACCCTTCAGATATCATTTTTCCTTAAATTATCGATTATAAAAATCATGGCGGTGTAATCTCAATGTATCTCAATGTTTCTTTCTCTTGCTCCCACCTTATTAAACTTATGTATTTATTTATTATTATTATTATCATCATTACAGCTACCTGAATATTTATTTTAATATTTTTTTCGCGTTAATAATATAAATTTTAATTTAATTACAATTAAAATATTTAAATGAATTCATTGAGGGGACGACTAAAAAAGGAGGGAAAAAATTATTTTTTTTGTTAAAAATATTAATAATAATAATAATTAATAATAATAATAATAATAATAATAATAATAATAATAATTTTTATGATTCGATATATATATATATATGTGTGTGTGTGTAAAAAAAATTTTGTTCGTGGAATTAGAAAAAAATCAGGTTTAAGTAAGACAATACTAAATTTCGTTTATTTTTCAAGTGACATGTTTTTTTGTTTGCATTGATTTGTCGTTTGTTTGTTTGTTTGTTTGTTTGTTTGTTATCGAGGGGGAGGGAAATGATAATAAAAATTTTTAGAAATATTTTAATTTGATAAATGAATTTTTCTTGTTTAAATTTCATTATCGATTTTATTGACAATTATTGACAATAAAGATGGGTAATAAATAGGCTACAAATCTCATCCCTTTAATAAAATGTAAAAGTTTAAAAAAGTGTAAACAAACAATTGGTGGTCGTTTAAAAAGTGTTAATTAATTTAATATATATTTTAACCCCCTCCCCCCTCAAAATTTCTTTTTTTTTTATCGGAAATACTCAAACCGTCATAAATTTTGTACCTGAAGTGACGCCGTCTGAAGGTTTAATATATCGAAAACCTTTTTTTTAAAAAAAGAGAAATTTTTCCAAATCGTTTTTTTCTTACTACTTATTAATATCTTCCGATAAAGGAGGGTGGAGGGGGGGAAATATCACCGTAAATTTTTATTTATTACAAAAGATAAATAAATTTGTGTACCTTAGGTTTATAAACGAATAAGGTAATCAAGGTAAAAGGTATTGTAATGGGGGGAGGTAATAAAAAAAAAATTATTGAAATCCACTTCACAACAATAAAAAAATTGTTATAAAAAAAAAAAAAAAAAATTTAAATTTGTTTGTGGAGAAATCACAGGTATATAATAAGGTATAGGTAAATGAAACCTACTGGTGTTGTAATTTAGGTTCCATCGATTTTTTTTTTTGGTATTTAAACCGCTTAAAAAATTTTCCTGTCGTATTTATAAACAAAATTTGTTTATTAAAAAAAAAAAAATGGCGTTGAAAGTTATAATTTTTTTTTTTGTTAATGATCATTTGAGGTTTTATTGCAAAAAGAGAGAGAGAGAGAGAGAGAGAGATATGATTGCAATTTTTTATATAGCTCAAAGGTATTTTTAAAAAATTGAAAATCTCAGGTACAATTATTATTTTCTTATAGTTTTATTAACCGACGTATTCGATATTTGCGGTTTTAATTCGTCGTCTAAAAAATGCATTTAAATAGTATAGAAATTATTTACGGTTAATATTTATATATGTATGTATGTATGTACGCTCACGATTTAAATAACCTTTTCGATAAAAAAAAAAAGACAAAACGTGTATTGATGTGAATGAGGAGGTGCATGAGCGTGAAGAAAGCGAGGGTGGTTGTTTTAATCATGTTTTGAGGCCAAATCAAAGACGACCCACCTTGAATATTCAAATAATAAATAAATAAATAA
This sequence comes from Pediculus humanus corporis, assembly GCF_000006295.1. Taxonomy (NCBI): domain Eukaryota; kingdom Metazoa; phylum Arthropoda; class Insecta; order Psocodea; family Pediculidae; genus Pediculus; species Pediculus humanus. The sequence continues at coordinate 103,303 of NW_002987161.1, read as the reverse complement.
TTATTCACGTCAGGTTTTTCTGTTTGTTTGTTTGTTTCTCATAGTCAAGTGAAAGTTTTTTTTTTTTTTTTTCTAAAAAAACTCCGCCATATTTATTAAAAAAAAAAAAAATATATTAATGAGATTTTATTTATTGAACTTTATCTTGGTAAATTTTCAATATGAAAATTTGTTGTTTGTTGTTGTATATGTATACCGGACGTCATCGGTTTTAAAGTTAAAAAAAAAAAATAAAAAAATAAAACAACCGATGAGTCTCGTTTGTAGGTCGAGTTTTTCGTTTGTTTGTTTCCACGTTCGGTATTTGCATTGAAAATTATTAATTTGCAAAATTTTTCATTCAGGTTTTTTTTTTTTTTTTTATTATTATTTCGTGAGGCATGCAAGTAACGTGAAAAGATAATGAATTGCAAATGTCGGAGGGAAGTGTAGGCAGGTACGTGAACGGGTGGGAGGGGGGAGGAGAGAGGGGGGGCGAAAAAAGAAATTTTTTTGAACGAGTCACGCCAGGTTTTGACAAGATTAATAGAGACTTATCTACGATAGGAAAAAAAATTATATTCAAACGATTTATTATTAAAATATTCGATTTAAATAAAAAAAAAAACCATAGAGTTGTAATAAAGGGCGTTAATAAATTTTCTCATTTCAAAACTTGCCCCCTGATATAACAACCACAACAACAAACAACAACCGATTTTTCAATATTTTGTCAAATCGATCTATTTCTATTCTGTCACATTAATCAAACATGTTTTTTTTTTTTTCCTTTTTTAATACCTAAATACTGACGAAATAAATATTTAACTTTTAAAAAATTTTTTTTTATTTATACATAACTCGTGCAATAATTAAACTTACATCCGCCATTTAAAAAGTTTTTTTAATAATGTACATAATTTTCAATTAATTTATGTCGTTTTGACTTTCGTTGCATTTAAAAAAAAAAAAAAAAATTTAACAAACGTCCTCATGGCATAAATTAATTTTATTTTAGGCGTTTAATGAATGTATCACACATCATAATTTAACGCCTTCGTAAACCTCCTACTCAAAACGCATTAAAAAAAAAAAAACATTTTTCTATAGTTTTCACGTCTCTGAAACGTGTGGGTGGGTGGGAAGGGGGGGGTAAGGAGGAGAGGTAAAAGGAAGAAAAAGCACTCGATTTTTTTTTTAAGGGGGAGGAGGGAAAAGAAGAAAACTCGAGAAAAAAAATAAAAAATTTTTTTTATTTTTTACAAATTATATTTTTAAATAAATTTTATAATTTAATTAAATAAATAAGTTATAATAATAATAATAATTAAATAAATTAATTCATTAAATACTAAAATTTCATTCGCGGTTGTTTTTATGACGTCATCATAACGGAAAAACAAACAAAATAATAATAATAAAATTAAAATAATTTGATAAGAGTATTTTTTCAACTGATACGAATTTCCATTGAACGTCACAAATTAAAAAAATTGTTGTTTGTTTGTTTATGTATTGATTGTTTGTTTTTTTCGATGAACCTATTTGAAAATAATAATAATAATAATAATAATAATGACGACATCAGCTAAATTTTTATAAAAACATAAAATTTCATCGTAATTGTGTTTAACCTAAAAAAAAAAAATAAATAAAAACAAATTTTAAGCATCGTAAGCAAATTTATATCCTGTTTGTTGTTTGTTATGTCAGAATGTGTTTGTGACGTCAAACTAAATTCGTATCTAAATAAGTTGTTTGTTCGTAGGGTGTCCCATAAAATTTATCCTGAGCTTCCGTTAAAGATTTTATATAATCCCGTATGAGCAACCTTTGCTCTTCTTCCTGTCGTGCCTTTTCCCTAATTTTATCCAATCGATATTCTATCGGTGTTTTGGGTACGTCATCGAAACCTTTTTCTTCTATGATTCCTTGTTCAACGGGTCCGACGACTTGTGGCCAAAGGAGTGCAATAGCCGATGACAAACACCTCCTGTGCCTTTTATTTCCTCTGTGTTGATCGTTCATGGGTATATCCAACGGTGAAAATTTCAATGATGGATTTTCCCGGAAATTAAACGATTTCGCTTGTCGTTTTTTAATCCCTGTTATCCTCCCCCCATCCGTGACTGTAAATAATTAAATAATTCATTTAAAAAACAAACTCGTTTTTGTCGCCGCCATTTTGTCATACTCCGAGACGCGTTTACCTACCTTGTAAAAAAAAAAAGAAAAAAATTATAAAAAATTTTAACGCCATTTTATATTAATTATTATTATTAATAATAATCCGTTTAATACTTTTGATGTGTATTAATTTGATACCGACAATTTTATACGCGTTTTATTGGTTGTCAATTGTTGTTTGTTGTAATAATTTTTTTTTTTTTGATTTCAAGTACGGAAAACAAGGAAGGAATTAAATAAAGGATGAATAATACAATAATAATCAATGCCTTGATTTTGAATGTCGTTTGTTTGTTTGTTAGACAATCAATCGCTAACAATATTATTATTATTATCATTAACGACAAATTTTTATTTTTAACAATTATTAATATTTTTTTTTTTTTAATGAATTATCGATGGTAATTTTTGTTATTTTCTTGTTTCGAATTTGTTTAAATTAAAAAGACTTTTGAAAATTTTTCGACTCCCACCCTCTTTCCCCTCATCCCTCTCGCCCCCGTAAAAAATTTAAAATTCGAAAGGAGTTTTTTTTTAAAAAAAAAAAATATAATTCACATAAAAGATGTTGTTGTTCAGATCCATGGCGTTAAACATTTTTTTTTTTTTTTTTTTTATAAACTTGTTTTAAATATCTGATAACATAATTCATTCCGAGTTTAAAAATCTCTCGCAATAAATAATCGTGTGCCTGTAATAATAATTATTATAATTATTATTATTATTAACCAGTTGTATAAAAAAAAAAAAATTATAACGTAAGCAAAACCAATCCGAACCTGATTAAAAAAAAAATAAAACGAAAGTAATAATAATAATAATAATAATAATAATAATAATAATAATAATAATAATAACGATCATTATTTCTACAACAACAGCCTAATATTATTAATTTTACATTTAGTTTTTAATTTTAAATTAAATTGTCGATTTTAAAACATAAAAAAAGTGAGTTTTGGTAGAGTGCCTAAATTATTATTATTATAATTTTATGACTAGGGGTAATATTAATAATAATAATAATAATAATAATAATAATAATAATAATAATATCGTTTCGTAAATATGAATAAATTTATTTTATTAATTGTTTTATACGTCGTTATATTTCAGGGTAAGTTAAAAAAAGTTAAAAAAAACTTTCTAAAATTTTATTTTCTTTAAAATAATAATAATAATAATAGATTTTATGTATCATAATTATTTTTATTTACATAATTTATTAATTAGTTGTACGAATGACGCTTTTTTATTATTTACTTACGGGATTTCGTATTATTTATTTATTTTTTTTTTAAATGAAGAAAATTTCCCGCCAAAATTTAAAAAAAAAAAAAAAATTCGTAATTTTTAATAATAAAGTCATTCGCAATTTAAGTTAGAGAAAATTAAATGTGACGTCATAATAAAAATGACGTAATAGTAATTTGTTAATTTATTATCATTTAGAAAATAATTATCGTGTGTTTAACCCACGTAAAAAAAATTTTTTTTTTGTTTTTAACACAGCGAGGGGGGGATCTTGGATTATTTTTTTTTTATTTTTGTGGGGGATTTTTACGTACGACGCCATTTTTCTTTTTCTCCCCAATTTCGACACTTTAATGATAAATTTTTTTGGTTTGATTTACGCAGCGAGTCATTCTGTCACGAGTAAAAATTGCGAATTGAAAGAAAGAATACATAGAGCAATAAGAGAACTTCCTATTGTCGAAGAACTTAAAAATTCTCATAGGATTCACGGGGGTGTAAGTGGTTCTGGTGCCACGACTTCAACTTTACATAATAAAAGATCGACATCGTTTAAAAGACGTAGTAGAGATACAATACCACAATTGGCTAAAAATATTGAATCATTTTTACAAAAACTTATACCAAATCATGGTTTGGTACAAGATCTTATGGGTTATGTAACGATGCCAAATCCAAACGTTAACAACAGATATCATCATCATCATCTTCAACATTATTGAAAATTTAACGTTTTATTTATTTATTTATTTTCCTTACATAAATAATAATAATAATAAATTAATAAAATAAAAAAAAATAATTTTTTTCTTTTGTGCGTGTAACTTTCCATCCGATACAAAATTTCAAAATTTTTTTAAATGATTTTTTTTTTAAAGTTGCAGACGACGTGTAAATAATAATTAAAATTATTACCACGTCATTTTTCCATATATGAAATAATAAAACGCCTTGAATTTAAAAAAAAAAAAAACGACGATTTTCAATTAATAAAAATAAAAAAAAAATCACTTCCTGGAGTCGAAAACCCTTAAACGTGTCATTTTATATTTTTTCACCTTCATCGTTTATTAATAAATAATAATAATAATAATAATAATGATGATGATGATTTTTCAATGTGACAACCTCGCAAATATTATTATTATTATTACGAAAACATTACACGATTAAAAAAAAAAAAAAAAGAAAAAGAAAACAAACGGAGAAATAAAAACAAATTTTTTTTGTGAAATATTTTTTTTTTTTTATTAAAAAAATATTACGGTAATAATTTTGTGGTTGATTTTGAATTGTGATAATCGGTTTTTTTTCCAAAATGGTAAGTTAATTCGTGATGATAATGATAATAAAACAAATAAGGACATTAACGTGAAATAATTTTTTTTGTTTAGAATTCTCCCAATATGGATATACATATTTGCCATAATTCAGAAAAATCATCAACGGATTCGTGTGCATGCCCACCGGAATATTATTGTGCACAAATATGCACAGAAGGTATTATCATCATCATCATCAGAAGGGGATATTTATCATTTTTGTGATAAAAGACACAAATTTTATCACAAAAAAACAAAAAGGTTATAAAAAATGGTTACGTAAATAGATTACAGCACGGGGAGCTCGAATATATCGTGGCAGCATTTTCCAAGATCCACGTCAAGTCGAAGTCGTTGCGATGATTCAACCGAATCAATACGTAAAAGTTTAACAGAAACACCGATTTCCGTTAAATCATCCGAAGAACACGAAGCGGAACCGGAAACAACGATTGATGATTCGATATCTAAATATCCGATCGTGAGTTTTTCTTTTTTTTTATAATAAAAACAGAAGATGATGATGATGATGATGTTGAAAAGAATTTTTTTTTTTTTAACAGACGGAATCATTTTCTCAAATGAATGCTCATCATTATTTAAACATACGTTACGTAATGCAATTATTTAATTTTTTGATGGGTCATTTGGTATGCAACGAACCCAATAATCCGATTGAATTTTTAGTGGATTTACTTGAAAAATGTTTACAATTTAGAGATTCGTTGGGAGAGCCGCCATTATTATTTACCGAAAATCACGTTAAATCCATGTACAGAGCGTTCGATCCGTTCGAAAGAGGTTATTTAACATTGGAACAATATTTTGAAGGTTTGACATCTTTGGGATTGAATAATGATATGACAAAATTTACGGATAAACCTCCATTGAATCCCGATGGTAACGTCGATGAATCTTTTTTTATTTTCGAAGCGTGAGTTTAATTTTTTTTTTTTCCTGTCCATCCACAAACCTGTCACGAATCCTGCTTTTACAATTTTTGTCTTTTTCCAGTATGAGATGCCTGACGGAAAATTTAAAAAAAATGTTGAGAATTCCAACACTCGTTGAAGAAAATCGTTTGAAATGGTATAAAAAAGTTAAAAAATTACAAATTAAAAAATTGAAAAAATTAAAATGCGAAGAAGAAGAAGCGGGAGTGGAAGAAGAAGAAGAATATAAAAAAAGAAAAGATGGTAAGAAAACAGCGACGACAACTATGAATAGCATCCACGATGAAAAATTTTGCAATTGTTTTGGACAAAAAATAAATCAAAAATACATTTGCCGGTGTCCGAAAATATCTAAAAATCTTCGTCACGAACCTGAACAATTATTTTTCAATAAATAAATCATTATTATTATTATTATCATCATCATTTTTTAATCCATAATGTTTTTCCCTTTTTTTTCATCGATTGTTTTCCCATCGATGACAATTTTAGCTACATACAAAAACGTTTCGTTCATTCATAAAATTTTTATAGATTTTTCACGATGGATAATAATAATAATAATAATAATTATTATTATTATTATTATTATTAACATTAGCGATGGACGAAGAAACATTATAAAAAAAAGTGAATTGGTTTCATGGCGTATTAATAAAAAAGGTGTGGCGGTTTTTAAACACGTGCTAAAAGCGTTGTTATTATTTAATGCGTTCCCACAAAAGAGATTCCTCCCACCGTCAAATCCATTAATGGCTGGACCAAGTTCACCATTATTATTATTATTATTATTATTATTATTTCATTTTTACCTAAGTACCTATAATACACTTTATATTTCCATTTGAAAAAAAAAAAAAAAAAAACTCATCAGACACATATCAAAGGTCTTGAAATTAATAATATTATACCCGCGACATATTTAATATTACATTCCAATTTACTTAGTAATTATTATTATTATTATTATTATTATTATTATTATGTCTAATTGAAGTAATGTAATACGTCACATATAAAATAAGTTATTTAATAGCGATACTTTGCTTAACTTGTTGTTAAAAATTCTTTCTCGCGTTCGCGTTTCTTTTTTTTCTTACCTTACAACAAGTAAATAACGAAAACTCGAGGAAGGAATGAAGGAGATCGAATTACATATAAAAAAAAAAAAAAATTTTTTTTTTTTTGTACTTTGGAGTTTACCAAAAGGATAATAATAATAATGATGATGATGATGAGTGTTCATGAAATAAAAGGCAATGATCTTCAATATGGCCGCCAGGCTGATAAGCGTTGGAAAAAACAAAAACAAAAAAAAAAAACCCGATGTACGATGACTCAGGTGGTCTAATAGGTGTATAAGTATACCTAGTGGCAATAGAAAACAGGTTTCACGTACCTATTTATAGGGACACATTTAAAGAATTTCGATATAAAATCAAACCACTCTCTTAAGAATATACTTACACTACTTTGACATTATGTGACTAGATTTACAACAGTTAAAAACGTAACGAATTTTTTTTCGTAAATGGTTGTCGTGAGTGTGTGAGTGCGTGTGTGCGTCAAAAACTCACAATAAACGAATAAATTTTTTTAAAATTTTTTTGTGAGGGTAAATCACTTGAAAACTAACAAAATTATCAAAAATTGAAAAAAAAAGTTTAACGGATATTATTATTTCCTCCATGTTTTCGGTAACAATTTTTTTTTTTGACTTATTTACAAAACGTACCAATTTCACATATGTTTAACTTATGGGAAAAATAATTTTTTTAAATGAAAAATATGAGTACGAAAATTACCGAACATTTCCGAACGACACGAACCACTTGTTCGTAAATCTTTCGTAGGAGTTGTTGTTGAAAGCTTTCATCTTGATTCCAGTGTAAAACTTTTCGTTTAGTTTGTGTGAGAGTTTGAATTGTTGTATCGAATTTATTTATTTATTTATTTTTTTATTTTATAAATGTTTCGACCGTTTTTTTTTTTTTGGTTATCGTTTTAATTAATCATTGTTTTTTTTGTTAATTGAAAATTTTTATCTTTTTTTTAAATGTGAAATGAATTGATTTAATTGTGGTAAACATGTCCGCAAATTTACCCGGACTCACCGATATAAAAATGACAGTAATGGAATCTTATTATTGTGATTTATGTAAAATAAAAATGGCTTGTGCCGGTGTGATTAATTATATAAATGATTATATATTCGGAATAAATAATTATTCGATTAGTGTAAATAACGAACATAGAAGTTCGCGGGGTAATTATCTACGGCATAAATATCAAAATTCGCTAACGGATTTTTACATAAAAATTTCTTTATTATTTGTGATATTTTTTAATATGGCGTCTGGAAATATAATGGGTGAAAATTGCGATTGGAGCGGAAAGTAAGTTATCATTTTTTTTTTTTTTTTTTACTTAAATTAAACGTTTCTTTATAGGAGAAACATATAAGGAATCCAATTCGTCCTTTTTTTTTAATAAAAATTTATTATAATTAATACTTATTATCGATCGTTATAAAAGAAATTTAATATTTCAATGTGTGTGCATTTTTCATAACTGACCGTTTTAGCGGTAAATTGTAACGAGACGCCATTTTTGTTTTTATTTGTTTATGCTGCGTCAGACATTACTGTCGTAATGATTACAGCTTTATATAATTTTTTTTTTTTTTTTTTATCGTTTGTGTTATCAATTTCAAGAAAGTAATTATTTATTTTAGATAAGATATTTGTAAATTAGTCATTTATCGTTTGTAGATTATTATTATTAACGGAGAAAAAACTCGTTGGAAACTTTGTAAGTTTGAATTCTTATATTAAACAACTAACTTTTCAGTTATTGTTCATTGGATTATGTTTTTGTTTTATGTTTTTGTATTACATGGCGAAATACTATAATTCTTTCATTATAATAACTTTATTTAAAGGTTAAACAAACCACGAATTGTATAAATGATAATATTATAAAAAACATGGAAAGTAATTGCAAGGTGTATGATTTGTTTGAAAACATTTGGAAAACATTACATGAAGGTAACATAATGCAAGATATTGTATTGCATAATGTTTTAAAAGTATTGAAAAACATTCTAGAACTTTGATATGGAACCTTAAAATTGCAAAAACAAGGTTTTGGTAGCAAATGGAGTAATCAGGGAGGTAATATTATTGACAAAATTTTACTTATCAGTAAACTTGATGTAATTTAATTGATTGTTGTGCATGCACAAGAATGACAAACACATGTCTGATAACGATAATGGCATACCTCGTGCAAATCAATATCAAAACAAGGATTTAAATTGATAAAATATTATTGTACCTGCAAAACGGTGGCAAACAAGGATTTGATTGTATTTCTTGTATCAAAAATGACAAACCTCGACATCACCCATCAAAAAAAAAAAAAAACATAAAAATTTAATTCGAAAATTATTAGAAGAATTTAACAGAAAATTTTATTGTTGGCGCATATGTATATTTGATACTTTAAAAAAAAATGTTTTGTGTGTGTAGAATTTGATTCATTCTACCACCTGCTATTGCTTTTTTGACACCGACTCACAATAAAGAATAAAATAATAATAATAAAAACGAAAAAGAGTAGAGAGGGAAGGATAAGAAACGTTTGAATAAGATGAGAGAGAGGTTGTAAACTCGGTTCTCAAATGAGAAGCTGTCTTGAAATTTTAAAAATAGAAAGGGATGATGTCACTCCCTTAGAATAAGGGGTAGGTAGCCATTACCGTCGAGTTGTTTATTCATGGCAACCATTAACGACCCTTATTGGAAATAAGGAATTTACCACCATCAACAACTTCACAGGTGAAAACTTAAACTTGCAGAAGAGGGTGAGGCCTGACTGAGTGAGGTTCGCATATTCTATTTCATTTCTAAGGGTTGGGGTTGAATTTTTTTTTGCATTATGTAGAAAAAATTATTAATTATTTCCTTTTGTCGTTCTAAACGATCCGTGAACGTTTTTAAAAAATAAAAAATTTAATCGAGTTTTACATTTTCATCAGTTAAGGATAGAGAGAGAGAGAGAGGGAAAATGAGTTCCAGTTATAGAGAATTGGGGCCCTTCTTTTTTGTTTATAAACATTCTCTGATAAGAAATCAAGTCTCATTCTTATTCCACGATCAATTATTATTATTATTATTCGTATACAATTCCATTCAGAAAACTTTGTGACCACTCATTCAATAACAAAATTTTATGCATTCGAATTTTATTTTTTCTTTTATGCACACACACACACAGAAATAGTCATTTATCTTGTTTAGAAAATAATGCCTGAGTGGACAACAATAAATAATAACCACACACACACACACACAAAAAAAAAAAGAAAACAAGTTTTTGAGTCTCCTTTTTAAAATAGAAGGTTCTAGAAATTGTTTATATTTACAAATACATGGTTGTGAAAATGAAAATTGATATTTATGTTGTTTAAATAAGACAAAAAAAAGCAACATTCACCTCCTCCAAAATTTTATGTTTTTTTTGTCTGTTTGAACACATTTGTTGTTGCTGTTGCTGTTTGATAAAATTTTTTTTTAAATTTCGTAATCATTTTTTTTTTTTTTTTTTTGATTTCGACAAAATTTTTATGTATTAGCACATGATGATGATGACGAACATTATTTTCACACGCACAATACTCTCATAACAAATTTAATATAATAATAATAATTTTTTTTTTTATGTATTTAATCACATTTTTTCTCACGTGACCAAAGTATGTATTTTTTGAATGTTTCGTATAAGAATTGTGGTGAACCGCTTTTTAATTATCAGTTTGCTGTAGGAATAACTATGGGAAAATCTTTTTATCAATATTTCCAACAGCGTGTCGTGGAACCAGATTAAAATTATTTGTTTTTTTATTATTATCAATGAATTAAATGTGTCGTTTTTTAAATTTTAAAATTTAACTTTAATATTTAAAACACGTGAAACCTCAAAAATTATTATTATTATTATTATTATTTTTATTCTTAACACAATGGAAATTATCAAAAACGTTTTTTCGTGCGTTATTTTCAAAAAAAAAATGATTGAAATCGATCGGATGTAATTCTTATACAGAAGCAATTCAACCTTAAAATCATGGCGGCATATTTTCAATTCGTGCCTTACCTACGCGTCGTGGGTATTTTTAAGTTTTCGGTACCTTTTTTTTCTTTCTTAAATCCCCTTATTATTATTATTATTTCATTCGTTGTTGTTCAGTTATTGAATTTTTCGATGTGACTTTTCCCTCCCCCTCCCTTTTCCCTTCAATCCGGAATGAATTTTTAATCGGACAATAATTTTTTACGGTTATTATTTTTTTTTTTTTTTGGTAAAGGTTCCACGTTTAATTTACAAAAAGTATAATAGGATGTCGTGGAAAGAGTAACCTTTCGAAATTATGAATTTCGTGGCAATAACTTTCGTGGTTATAAAAAAAACGTGGTTATTGTTTCGCCTTACTACATTTTTTCTTTACCTTCGAATTAAATTTATTTATTTATTTAAATCGATAATTAAATTTAATTGATTAAAATTATCACAAAATTATTATTTTAAAAAGGAGAATAAAATTAAAATCGTGATTTTCTTATTACACGATAATTAGTCGATAATTAAAAAGTATGGAGGGGAGAGACTGAGTTCAATACAACTTTTTCTTTTTTAAATGGATTTCTTTTTAACATTCGAAATCGTTTCTTTCTTTTTCACTCGAATATATTGATTTTGTGTTTGTTTGCACGTGGTTTTCCACATAATAAAAAAAAGAAAACGCGAACATATTGTAAACGATTTGTTTATTGTGGAAAGAGAGACAGAGGGGGGGAGGGAGGAAATACCTGAAAATGGGGGTTGACAAGTATATTTACGATACTTTTTTTTTTATCTAAGGTAACATATAACTAACCATTGTCCATCTGTCAAGGATTTGGTCACCAAAACGAAATCAATTTTTTTTTTGTTTGTTTGTTTAAATGACATAAATAAAACGAAAGCGTTTTTTTGAGGTACCTGTCTCATACCTGTGACACGTTTCCTTTTTATATGAAAACGCGCGTTTTTTAAAAAATTATTTATCGCCGTGTACGTGTTAAATTTTTTTTTTTTTTTTTACGGGTAATAAATATTTAAAATTTATTTATAACGAACGTGTATATTTGAAAACAACAAGTCAACATGTTTATTTCGGGTTGTTGTTTGTTTGTTTGTTTGTTGATAACTGGAGTGAATTTTTCATGTGTTAAATTTTTACATTTCAACGTGGCAACGTGTTAAATTTAATTTTATTATAAAACGGAAAAAGGAAAGAGTAAGTTTCCTTTTATGCAAAATTTTATTTCGCGATATTAAAATAATAATAATAGTAATAAAGAAATTTCCATCGTGTTTTATCGCGGTTTTTTTTTTTTTTTTTGCTTCTTTTCATCGTCGGTTAAATTATACGAAAAATGTTCCAGTTCCATGTTTATCTTTTGACCTTTGTGGTAGTACAAACAAGAAATCATTAATATGGCGGCACAAACAATTGTTGTAACCATAATTTGTGTTCGCGGTTTAAAATCCCAGTCAGTAGTGACTGACCGAACGAGATGACTGGACAATAATTTTGCATTTTATGGAGCGACAATAACGATTAAATATAATTCAAGAGAAGAAATAATAATAATAATCATCAATCACCTGGAAAATAAAAAAAAAAATAGCTGGAAAGATGGGTGATTTTGATTAAACGAAAGAAAGAAGAAGGTTTTAAACGGAAATGGTCGCATGCGTTTCGTTTCGTAATCATTTAAAAAAAAAAAAAATTTTGTATTTAAATTCCAGAAATGGATTTTGATAAAATTTTATTTTCCGGTTAAATGAAAACGAACGTCAAATTCCTCCACCGGTTGTAAAAATAAATCTACTTAAACTACCGACAAAATAACAACAACAACAACAAACAACTTCTTTAAGGAAAAAAACAAGATTTCGTTAATGGTTATTTTGTACCTTAAAAAAAAAAAATCGTCAAAATTCATACAAGTCCTTATTATTATTATTATTATTATTATTATTATTAAAGGCGTTTAAAAAAAAATTCTAATAGGCCGACATTACTAAAAATTTGAGTATTTTTCTAGACTATAAAAATTTTAATTGCTGGAGAAAAAGAAAAAAAAATGGACGGGGAGATTTTTTTTTATATTCAATTATTATTATTATAAATCGAGAATATTATTTATTACTTTTTCACTTTGAATTTATCAAAATAAATTTAAATTTAAATTGATAAAAAAATTTATTAATTATTTAGAAAAAAACAAGTTAAGTTTTAATTCACGTCGTTTTTTATATTATTTTTTAATTTATCTCTCCCGTACTTCCAACCGTACGCTAATTAAATTCTTATATAAAATGTATTTTATTATTATTATTATTAATTTATAAAAGGTAGAGAGTGAGAGAGAGAGAGAGAGAGAGAATTACGTTGAGTTTTTTTTTTTTTTTTTTTTACGTAAAAACGAATCGTCTACAAAGGAAATGAAACTGGAATTTTGTTTTTGTTTTTTTGTTTTTTTTGATTCGTCGTCTGCTGCTACGTCATAAATATTTTTTTTACTTTCGCCCTTTTAGTATTGTTTGTTCCGGATGTGTTATTAATGTGATTTTTTAAGTTTGAACAATGATTTTTGTTTGTGTCGGAGATGAAAAGAATATTTTAAATAAAGCAACAAGATAACTCTTAGCAAATAAAGATAAAAAGCCACAAATATGGCGGGTTTTTTAAAAAATATGAAATGGGTCGGAGAAAAGGGAAACAAACAGGAACCTTATTTTGTTGTTGTTGTTTTTTAATTTAAATTTTTTTTTTTTACATATGGCGTGATAACCCCATAAACTAGAAAATTGTGTAATCAAATCGTAATTTATCTCTCGTGTCTAATAATTTGTATAGGAAATCGTTTTTCAAGGTCAGACAATTTAGTTACACACACAGCATCCAATTCTTCTGGACCGGACAGACAAAAATTACTTTGATATCTAACTGAGATTTGAAAAATACATTTAAAAAAAATAAAATATGAAAATTTTAAAAACTTTTTTTTTATAGGTTTTATGACGCGTTCTTATGATTTTTATCTTATTTTAAAGTCGACCATAAAGTTATAGGTAGATTTTGATTAAACACAATCATCAATTCAAAATCTCAAACAAAATGTCATCGACCTCTCTCTAAAACGAAAGAATTTTTTTTTTTTTTAAATGACAACAACAACAAGGCAGGAAAATGAAAAAGTTATTTTTCTCGAATTTTCTTTCGACAAATGAAAAATTTTTCCTTTTCCTTCAACCTTACGATTTGACATACGAAGAAGGTAATTAATTACTCAGGTACGGTTACGCTTGTTTTTATTTGGTTAAAGTTTTGTTAAATCGTGTTTTTTTGTGTTTACATACGCGTCATAATTATTTTTTTAAATAACGTATTTTTTGAGGGGGAGGGGGAGGGGGAGGTAGGGCGAACGTTAGGGCAATGGATACCAAGATCATGAATAACATTCATTGTTATTTTTTTTTTTTTTTTAAAGAAGATCTCTGCGTTACGACAAAAAAAAAAACGATTCGACGATTGGTTTTATACATGTTTAAATGAGGAAAAAACCTGAATTGTTGTTTTTCAGGTAGGATAAGGTACGAATGTCATTTAATATATAATTCCTTGCCATTTATTATACAACAATAGAACGTAACTTTGTTAATTGTATGGAACCCATGTTACGGATACATAGTCTCGAATTCATATTTATACCTACTAGCCGCACATTTTTTTTCATCCCTCACTTTTTTTTTATATATAGTTGGGTCAATTTTATTATTATTATTATTTCGAAAAGAATAAGTAGTAGTATCATTAAAAAAAATATAAAGTCATGATCGTTGAATAAATCCTCGTTTCCACACAAGGGTACGAAGCATTGAATTTTTTATAAGAATTGTGAGCTCGTGTGTCGTAGTATACTCGGTCAATAAATAAAACGTTTCCCTTCGTGAATTTTATTTTAAAATGTTGGCAACTTTGTTTTTACGTAAATTTTTTTTCAATCGATTAATTAATTTAATAATTTATTATTATTATTATTTTTTAAAGAAAATTTTCATGTTGGGTTGGGTTCTTCGTCGGTACCGACGAGTAATAAAAAAAAATTCTCGTTTTAAATTTTTTTTCCTTGTATGAAAAATTATAAGTAAAAGGAGCGGATTGAAGGTGAAACAAATGTGAAAATACCTTCACGACAATATTATTTTGTTGGCAATTATGTTTCGATTGATTTTATCGATCGGTTGTGTGGAAGAATAATCCAGTCCCTAAAGCCCCTTCTCCATTTTTTTTTTTTTTTTTTTTTTATTTACGTATTATTACCTTTCTTATCATTTAATAAAAAATTTTATTTTCATAACGTTTTATAAGGTGGTTAGTTAATGATCTTTATTTATTTTTTATTACTTCTTGTCTATCTATAACCCCCCACGCACAAATTATTTGAATCGTTAAATCGAGTATGTACATAAAAATTTATTTAAAAAAAAAAAAAAAATTTTATCAGTTTTGTTTTTATCGCGTCGTATTATTTTGATAACAATCCGTTAGCTTTTACAAAATCTTTTTATTGTGCCTTAAATCTAATGCCGTACCTTAAAGGACAATCGTGGACAAGGTTGAGTCTCATCATCAAACGTTTTCGTATCGGTGTGATTGACTTCTTCGGCAAACTAGTTTTTTTATTATTAGGATAAAAGTGAGCAGGTGTGTATAACAAAAGAAGGTCGCCAAAGGGTAAATTAATAACGTACATATGAGTAATATCAAAATGATGGAGAAAGAAAGAAAGAAAGAAAAATAACTGTTCATATAATAAATATAAATATGGCGAATCGATATTATTCTTTTATAAATCTTTATTTCTTCTTCCACGTTTGTTTTCCTACCATTTTTTTTTCGGTTCATCTTCCTTGAAGAAGAAGATGATGAAATAAAACAAATTTCGTGTCGTCGTTTTTTTCTTCTTTTTTCTAAACGACCTTTTATAAAACATTTGGAATATATTTACTATTTGGGATAATAAGATGGAGGAGGAAAAAAAAAAAAGGGCATTAAGTAAATAAATAAAAGGAAACGTTGCATAAAAAAGTAATTTATAACAACTTTCTAGAACAAAATGAAATTAAAAACTTTGACGACGATGAGGGTTTGACTGACGACGTCACAACTAAAACATGTGAATTTTTTCTTACAAACGAGATCATCTTAAAAACTTTTTTTTTTTTTTTTTTTTTATTTCTCCAGCATCCATGAATACGTTTAAATACGGAATTTTATTTTGTGAATTAATTCCAGTTAGATTTTTTTTGTTTGTTTGTTTGCTACAAGAGAAAGGTATATATATATATATATATATATATACAACAGGATTTTGAATAATTTTAAATGACCCTGACATTGTAAGGTTATTACAACGAGTTAACAAACGCCTATCGATAATAAATTAATTTCTGCCACCCTACAAAAAAAAAAAAACTACTGGAAAAATAATAATAATAATAAATTTAATTTAAATTTATAACTTTGTGTAATGAAATAAAATTGGATTTAAAAAAAAAGTTACATATAAATTTATATTCATTGGTGTGTGTGTGTTTGTGTGTGCTAATAAAAAATAAATTTTTTGTGTAAATAAATTATTTACCTTTTTGTTGTTGTTGTTGTTGTTGTATAGCTCGTTTTAGGGCGCTAATGGTAATAAATAAGAAAACTTTGTGTTGTTTACGAGAAACCGGTCACGTTGATAATAATTGTTCTATTTAATGTTTATTCAAAATATTACGCCTGTCATGATTTTTTCTCCGGGTAATATAAATATAAATTTTGAATTTATCAAAATAAATTTCCCCCTCAGGGAAAAACCCGAAAAAGAAAAATTTTCGTTTCAAAGGTTTAATTAGACCGGTCGTAAAAGAAAGAAATAATTTAAAAACCTTTCGGGATATTATTTATCAATTTTATTATTATTATTATTATTATTACGACTATTATATATTTTCGAATGTTATGGTTGTTATTATGAGATTAATTTCGTTAAAAAATGAAAACCAATTTGTTTCAATCATTTTTCCAGGGTTTTGTCAAATGTCAGTGACATTTTCTTTTTTTTTTGAAATAACGTTCGGTTTTGTACATTCGTTTGTTTTGTATGTTCGGTTGTTTTGCACGTTTGTTTGTTGCAGAAAATGTAAAAATGATTGACTGACTGACTGACACCAAAACAAAGTATTATTATTCGTTTAAAAAAAAGGTTTTTCAAAAAAAACGTTGCTTTCGTTTCTCTCTCTTTCTCTCTCTCTCTGTCTCTCTCTTACTCAAATATTGACACGGAGATAAATACGGTTATCCGTCTGTTATTATTATTATTATCATTTAAAATAAATATCGTATAATTTTTAGTTTTCGAAGCGTAACCCAATAAGAAAAGGTTTGTTTTTTTTTGCGACATTTTTAAACGATAGAAAATTGTTTAACGGATTGTAAAAAACGAGATAATTTTTAAAAGAGTGAAAGAGAGAGAGAGAGAAAGAGAGAGGGGGGGAGGTAAATGATTTACTGGTGTAAATTGTAAAATACGACACCTCGTTTTGCGGTGATGAACAAATAAAAATTTAACCGTCGTTTTACATTTAAAAAAAACGTGAAAATGTGGTAGTAAATCTTGTGGCTTTTCTAAGATAAATTGTAACAATCATGAAATGATGACGTTCTTCGGTCAGTTTAAAAAAGCAGACGATTATTTTTTATATATGTATTAAAAAATATAAAGTATAAATGGAAGAGGAATTACATCCTCCTCGGGCTGTTATAATTTTTTTACGTTTCTTTTGTGTCGTCATCTCGCGCGACTTCTACCTGTAAGTATCATTAAAAATTTTTTTAAATAACGACGAAATTATTATTATTATTATTACTATTATTATTGTTTGCCTCCCCCTTTCGGTTAAACAACCATAAGAGAAGTAAATAAACAAACGGAAAATTTCAAAAAAAGTCGGAAAAGTTTCGGTCGCATGCCAAAATCATTATAAACAATTTAAGTCGTTAAAAAAAAAAAAATTAAACGATCATTTCCGTTTGAAAATGACGTAATTAATGATTATCAAGTGGTTATTATTATTATTATTATTATTATTATTATTATTATTATTATTATTATTATTATTATTATTATTATTATTATTATTATTATTATCATTAACGTTATTTTTAAACGCGTGAAAAAAAATTAAAAGTTAGAAAAGAGAGAAATAAAGACAAAAAACATTTATCGGTTATGTTTTTCTCTATTTTTCCTTTCCCCCGCCCCGCCCCTTCTTTTTTTTTTTTGAAAGTGTTAATAAAACCAATACCCTATGAGATAGATATTTATGGTAGTAACGTTAATAAAAAAAAAACAAGGTACGATGGTAGGTACACGACGGGGCATTAATGAGGTTATTTAAGGTCGGAATAACTCGTTTCGTTCTTGTTCGTACGTCGTGATGATGCATTTAAAAGAGATGCATTTAAAAGTACTCGACAAGGTTCAACCTGATGGTAGTGGTAGTGGTGGTGGTGGTGATGGTGGTAATTAATGCGTCCAACTTGAAATTTTCTTTCTTTCCTTTTTTTTTTTCGTCTGCTTTTTTAAAATTGCACGGTTGTGTGTGTGCCTGTGCCCTTGGTAACTGTACCTTTTTCTTTTTCATTAATGGCATTTCTTTTAATTTCGATTAAAGTAGTAGTTTTTAAAAAAAAAATTATTGTCCTCGAATTTTTATCTTGCACTTAAATAATAATAATTACAAATGGATGAACGTCAGCCATTATTATTTTGAAATGAAGTCATAGAATCGGATGAAATTTTGTATTAAAGTATTTTGAATTTGGGGATGAGGGTTATTTGTTTAAACCGGAAATGAAATTGTTTAATGTGATTTACGTTTGATTTGGAATTTTAAAAAAATAATAATAAAGTAGCCTTTAAGTCGTCGTCTTTGTTGTTGTTGTTTGTCGTTGTTGTTGTTCATACCGCGGGTTAATAAATATTTTTTTTATGTTAAACTTGTTTTGTTTTGTTCGTTTTCGATTTTTTTTTTTTTTTTACAAAATTTATTATTCAGATTCTAATAATAAAACTTTTTTTTTTTTTTTTAATAATTTATTATTATTTTTTACGAACGTGTTTTTGTGCAAAATGTCAGTTCGCCTATCATTACACATAATATTATTATTATTATTATTTAATGTAAATTATTGAATTTTTTTTTGTAAACGATGATGGGGCTTTCATTTCAAACCAATTTATTTATTTTTTTTTTTTTTTTACTTTTCCAAATGATTAATAATGTAAATTTATTGCTTCGAGTTCGATTTGTTTTGTTTTTGTTTTTTCCTGTGAGAAAGTTTATCGAAACCGTTATTATTATTATTATTATTTACATTACTTTCTCCAGGAAAAAGTTAAAAAAAAAAATTTTTTTTATTTCCGTTTCGTCACGTTTCGACGTGAGTAAAATTATTTTTATTTTTTTTTCGTGCTTTCATCGTCGAAAGGTTTTTTAGGGGGATGGTGGTGGGGAGGTAGTAATAAAATTGAAGGGAGGACGGGGAGGAGTTTTTAGGTTTGTATGTTTATACATTTGAAATGATACAGATACGATACGTTTGTTGATGATGGATATGAAAATGTTTTTTTTTTTTTTTTTTTGATTTGAATGAATCATCATCGTGGCTTTAAGGCATCAGGTAGATGAATTATTATTATTATATTCTGAACATTTTTTTTTTCTCGGCTCCTATTTTAATGTTCTCCTTTTTATCCCCTCCCTCCCTCCCCTCCCCCGCCTTCACTTAACATACCGACCGAATCCCAAATGGTTTGGATTGTTATTATTTTAGTGGTCGCCTTAACTTCAGCAATGAGACCTTGTTAATGCATGCCCCCCACCCCCACTTTTTTTATTTTTATCGTTTTCGTATTATTATTATCTTATCATTATGGAAAATTTATTTCGCGGGGCATTCGGATCGGAAAAAAGAAAACAACATTGGCGATTTTTATGCAAGGTTTTTTTTTTTTCGTAAAAGGTTTCCGTTTCCTTTTTTATTATTATTATTATTATTTTTTACCATATACAGCCGAGAAAATTGAAAAAGTGCTTTATGAGAGGATTACGTCTGGGATTTAGATGCTGATATTGAATATAAAAAAAAAAACTTGGGTGTGGTGTTGGTCGACTGCTTTCGTTAAACGTCTTTGAAAATTGCCAAGTGTTGGGTGAATGTGAACTGGTTTTTTTTTTTTTGTATATTTACCTTGATTTTTTTTTCATAGGCACGCGTTATTTATTTTATTATTATTTTTATTATTATTATTTTACGTTATAATATAAAATTTAAAAAAAAAAAAAGTAACCGTGCCGAGGCGTTTTCTAATACCTTAAGGTCGAATTTAATAATTTTTTTATACCACAAAAAAAAAAAAAATTTATATTATCGCGAGGCGTTTAAAAATTATAAAAATTTCAATTTCGTAAAAAATATTATATTATTATTATTATTATCAATATTATTATTATTATTATCATTATTATTATTATTATTATTATTATTATTATTACGGAGTTTTTTTTTTTATTACGTTTTGATAAAAATTCAATAAATTTAAAAGGGGGGGGGGGAAAAAAAAGTCGCGCTTTTAAAACTAAATCCAATTTTTATTTTATTTTTATTCGTAGGTATTTTACAGCGTAAATTTTTTTATTTTTTGTTTTTTTATTCGTAGGCATTTTAGAGCGTAAATTTTTTACAAGGGGGGAAAAATGATTAATTTACGTTTATATAAACGGTTTGCAAATTTATTTATTTATTTATTTATTTGTCTACGGAATATTTAAACTTATTTTAAATAAATTTCTGTCTCGATTTTAAAATCAAATTCGGGATTTTTTATTAAACAATTTACTTATACAGGTAATAAATGTTATAAATCATTTAAATTTTTTTTAGTCGATAAATTATCGTTTTATAAATGAATCGTCGTCGTCGTCGTCGCGTGCTTTTGTAATTTTTTTATTATTCAATACGTTAAAAATTTGATTAATGTTTGTACTATGATTTCTTATTAAAAAAAATGGAATAAAAGTTTGATCCTTTGAGATGCTGATAAAAGAAAAAATTATTATTAACAATCTTCTGACAATAGTTTTTCATACCTAAAGACAAAGAGAAAATAAAATAAAAAACTTTTTTTCAAACATACCTACGAAATTTTAATTAGGGTCTATAGAATTAGCTCTGGAATTTCTCCAAGTCTAGTTTTAAATGGAAAAGAGAGAGAGAGAGAGAACGTAGTAGTAATCCGAAAGATTAAAGTTTTTTTTTTTTTTTTGTACGTTTTAAATTTACCTGGAAGGAATAAAGAAAAAAAAATGGCGCATGTCGTTCGTTGGACGGTTTTTTTTTACGTTTCGCTTTATTATTATTATTATTATCATTCCGGTAACTAAAAAAAAAAAACAAAAATCATCTAAGAGAGAGAGAGAGAGAGATGATTTCTCTTACTACTACTACGTTTTAATGTTTTTTAAAATTTATTTTTACGGTCTCGTAAAAATAATAATATTCTATGCTTCTGTTCGTTGAAATTATTATGTTATGTTATGCATTTTTTTTCGAATAGTTTTTTAAATGTTTTGAAACAATTTTTCCCGATTTATTACCCGTTTGTAATTTTTTAATAGTTTTGAAACAAAAATTCAAACCTGATTGTTTTTTTTTTTTGTGCGCCATTTTTTACGATTTACTAATAAAAAATCCAAACAGTTTTTTATTATTAATAATCATCAGAGAAAAATAATAATTAATTAAGGAAGGGCGGATAGGGGGGGGAGGGAGGAAAAGAGGGAGGAAGATAATTTTTTTTATAAGTAAAAACGGTAACAGAGTTAAATTTATTATTATTACGTTGCGTAACCGCTTTTTTTTGTTCTATCGAATGACTTTCCAAACATTACCAACAACATTTTCATTTTATTTCTTTTAGTTGTTGCATTACATTAAAACATATTATTTTTAATTACATGTTTTAAGTCGTTTTTAGTGTTGAAGGAAAGAAAGAGAAACCATTTTCTTCTTCTTCTTTTCCTTCTTGACGAGTATTATAATGTTGTGAGTACGAGTTAAAAAAAAAAAAATGGCGATCAACTAACTAATGTAATCTCGATATTAAATTCCTTCTTTCTCTTTAAATTCTATAATAATATTTTTTGAATTTAATTTAACAAAATATAAAAAATGATTTGTATTTAATATATATATATATTTTAAATAATAATAATGATTTATTGATTCGAATCTTAAAGGGGGGAAAAAAATAATAATAATCGTAGACGAGGAAAAAAGAAAAAATAAAAACCGGCAAAAATGGCGTCAAAAGGTTTTAGTTCTGAGGTTTTTTTTTTTTTTTTAAATTGGAAATAACTACTTAAGGTAATCCTGGAAATATTTTTAACCATAAAAAAAAAAACGTAGATTTTTATATACCTTTACTCGTTCAGGTACTCGTTAAACCATAAATAGAAATCCCGGAGGGATTTTTTGTTGTTGTTGTTGTTGTTTCATATTATAATACACAAATCCGTGTTTGAACTTTTTTTTTTTTTTTCGTTTTCTTACTCTATGACTTTGTTATTCCCGTTGTTTTATTACCATTAAATTCCATATTTATATTTATATATATATGAGAGATGATATAATATATTTAAAAAATTCTCGCGATATTATAGCCAAAGGGTAAAATTTTCATTATTATTATTATTATTATTTATTTGTAACTTTAGGCACGGTAAATCTCATTTATAATTTTTTTTTTTTTTAACGAAAAAAGAAAAACTTTAGCAATTAATCAGACGAATGCCTTTTTTTTTTTTTTAAAATAAATTTTGTAATCGATGGCGGCTGACTTTCCTTGGATGGCGGTGGTACCACCTTTTAGGGTGTGGTCATCTTTGCGATAATTTTATTTTTATGTATTTTTTTTTAAAAGGATAATAAAGAAAATAATACTTTAAGGCTACCTACGTAAAAAAAATAAAAATTTTCCGATTTCGCCATCTTTTTTTTTCATGTCGATTTAAATTTCACTTTGTAATTTTTATTTAATATTTCGTGTTATTCGTTGTAAAAATTTTACTTACGGAAACTTTCCGTTTTTATATTATATATCTCTTTGAAAACTTGTTTTATATTATTTTAATGGAAAAGACTCGAAAAGAAAAATTTTAGAGCAAATTAATATCGAAAAAATATAAAAAATAAATAAATAAATAAATTTTTTTTTTTTTTAATTAACAAATATTTATAATAAACTAGTTTTAGAAAATTTAACGATTGGTTAATTACATAATTAGACTTAAAATCAGACATTTTTTCTAATTCCACTTTCACCCCCCCCCCCACGCAAGAGATCCAAAAAAAAAAAATGTCGCCATATTTAAATTTGTATTTTTTTTTTGTCATTTTTAGCGGACTTAGTTTGTCTCCGAGTCAAGGTCGGGGTGTCACTCCAGTTTATCTAAGATGTGTTCAGGGTCACATAACGTGGACGTATCCGAGAGGAGCTCTCAGGGTGTTATTAAGACTGCCAAACAGCGAAAGAGAATTTCGCGGTTGCATAAAAGTCACGCCTGATTTTTCCGGCGCGAGACTTTTCGTAGAAGGTAAAAGATCACTGTCGCCATTGTTTTCACTCGACGATGGAGCACATAAACAAATGATACGGTGTTTTCAAAGTAAAAAAGGACAAGCTGCAATTTACGTTGAAGCCGTTAACGAATCCGGAGAATTTAAAAAAGAAATCGCGGGTTTCAGTTACGATCTTCATCCCGTGGCCAAAGGGTCATCAGTTTATGATCTCATTAACGATGGATGCCGTCCGTGCACTCATCAAGAAATGGCTCACGCCTTTTGCACAAACGATTTAGGTGAGTTGTTTTCATTTTTAAACGGAACCTTTAGTTCCCTATATAAGGGATATAAAAATTGAATTTTTGTTATTGGCACGATATCGATTTGTTATCCTTGACGTGAACGTTGGCACAAATGTTTTACAGAAAACAACAACCTTGAATAAAATTACAGAAAATTGCAGAAAGCCACGATGGTAAAAAAAGTTAAACACAATCGGAAATCCCGTTTGTTCGTTTGTTTCATGCAATAACAATTCAAATAATTTCTTCTTTACGTACCTGAAAAAAAAAAAATCCTTTGATTTATTTGTCGGTATTGTAATTCATCAAAGGTGTACTACCTTCGTGGTTGGTTAAGCCCACAACAAGAAATTCAAATTAATTTTTTTTTTTTTTTTTTTAAATTCGGTACAAAGGAGTAGCAGACGACGACGACGACGACCATGACAACAATTACTCCTCGATCTCATTTTTTTTTTTTTTTTTTTTTTTCATTTAAATACACAAGCAAACATTTAAATAATCGATTTTCTATTGATTTGTCAAAATTATTATTATTATTATTTACTACGACTAATATTTCTTATATGTTTAAAAAAAAATTTATTTCTTTTTTTTAAAAATGAAAATGTCTCTGAGGCAGGAGCAACCTTCTTTTTTTTCATCTCATTATCAGATAATTATTAAAGAATTTTTTTTTTGAGAGCACGCGGGAGCACATAAAAAACTTTTAAAATGGAAAGAAAAAAAAAAAATGAACCTGAACAGGGCATATAATGATGAGGTTTTTGTCTCTCTCTCTTTCCATCTCTCTCTCGTTCTATCTCTCTCTCTCCACCTTTTTTTTCTATCGTAAATGACGATGCCTGAACAAAAAGTCTCCTCTTGAAGGTATTAAAAAAAAAATGCTTTTAAAAAAAAAATTATCTATAATCTTATTGGTTTCAGTGAATATTGTGAGGCACTTAATGGTTCCTCGATATATATATTATATATTTTAAATAAAATATTTAAAGTTATTTAAAAAAAAAAAAAAAATGAGTTTTCGAAGGAGGCTCGACGAAGGGAGGGGAAGGGAGAGGGGTAGGAGAAGGAGGGACACAAACGAAAAAAAAGGAAAGAATTCGTGAGGCAAAAAAAAAAAAAAAAAAAAAAAAAACGTTACGAAGAACGAATAGAAAAAATAAAAAAATTTCAATTTTTATCGTTTGTTTTTTAAATAAAATCATTTTCCCGCCAAAATAAATTTTCCCGCCTTTTTTTTCGTTTTTTCAAACATAAACGAACGGCGTCGAATTTTGTATGCCGACGGTTTAAATTTATTTTCGTTTGTTTTCAATTTTCGTTCGATTCGGTTTAAAATATCGATATATCGAAATATATCGCAATATATCGATTGATATCGATTTTGTTTTTACGGCGGGGAGACTTGACTTTGTTGGGGGGATTTTTTTACGACATTTTTTTTTTTTTTTTAATCAGGTAAAAAAGAAAAAAACCGTTGAAGTCATTCGTTCGTTAAAAGTTTTACGTTACATTTTTATTATTATTATTTACGTCACGGAATTTACGTTTCGGTTTCATTTTTCCACATTTGAAATGGTATCAAATGAAAGTTATAAGAAAATCGAGAGGGGGGAGGTAAGGCCGGGGGCAGGGGGGAAAATTGAACATAATCGGCAATTAACCGAAACGTATCTTATTTGTAAATAATGATAACTCTCGAAAGGAAAGAAGGTAGGATGGGGGTGATGTGAGGGGAGGGGAGGGGGGGTAATCGGTTAAAAAAATTTCATAACAAAGGAAAATTTTCATCCGGTAGTGGTCAGGTACGGAATACGTGTTTAATTTTCCTTCTTTTTCTTTCTTTCTTTATTTCGAATGCCAAAATGAAATTTGATCGTTTTTTATGCGGTTCATTTTCTTCCCCGAAATATTTATTTGTAGGTACATATGTTCGAGCTACCTCTTTCGATTATTCATCCTTTCAGGTAGTATCAGGTATTGTACGAATTTCCCTCTCTCTCTCTCTCTCTCTTTCAACCCGTTTCAAAATGACGTCAACAACAACAAGAACAAACGTTCACTATCAGTTTCTTTTTTTTGCGCTGTTGTTGCATTTTGTTTGTTCTTAGCAAAAATCTTCCCAAACGGTCATTTTACGCGCGTAAATGATAATGATAATAATGTTAGTTAATGAAAGTTGATATTAATAATAATAATAATTTATAAAGAGATTAATATATATATTTATTATTTAAAATAAAAGTAAAAAGTTGATCACCTCAAAGTCTCATAATTGGTCGTCGGTTGTTGGGTTGTTGGGTTGTTTGGTTGTCGGTTGCACATATGTACGTCGTATTTTTACATGACGATGCCGTAATATCGCCGCATTGCGTAATATTCGTTCTGGATTTTTTTTTTTTTCGGAAAAAAAAATGACCTCGATTATTAAAAAATAATAATGATAATAATAGCAACACGCGATCTCGTCGCGTTTAATTTATATCATCATCGGATTCGATAATTTTTTTCTTATTTTGTATCGGTGGGCGTACCTGAAACCTTTTTTATGCGAACGACGAAAACATTTTGAAATCGGATCATACGTCACGAAAAAAAAAAATTAATTAATAATAATAATAATGATTACGTAATTAAAAACGAGGAATAATTTTTTTTGAATGTTTTAGTTTGTTGTGTGTTTGTTTGTCATTTTTTTTGGTTTTTCGAAACGGGAATTTTCGACAACTTTTTTTTCTTTCTATTTCCTGTTATTTTCGACCTCGTAAAAAATTTTAAACGCCAAGGCGATTTACTATCGTTTAAAAAAAATGGCGGGAAATCCTTGAAGTCTCGAAATCGTAACAAGAAATCAAAAAAAAAAATTTGACAAATCCGATCCCATTTTTTTTTTTTTTTAGTTCGAAATAATAATAATGATGATTTTTTTCTTTTTTTTACAGTTGTTAGAGGATTGATATATGGAATAGACGTGAGACCGGAACTAGAAATAGCGGAAATAAATGTTAAAATAACAAAAGTTCTCAGGCATTCGACTGATGATTTGTACAGCACTAATAATTTAATACCTACGTCTTACGTAGATTTGAAAAAAATAAAATCGCAGGAAAAAAATGTCAATTCTAGTGATAATAATGATAATGATAATAAAACGAGTCATAATAAATTAAGAGAAAAGGAAATAGTTAAACTAGTCATGCCTAGACATTGTTCACCTCATCACGGTCCTGGTGAATTTGTTTTCACGGGTAGGAAAAAACTTGGAGATTTAACGATGGTATGCGTATCAACGTTATCCGAATGGGCGGTTATTGTAAGAACTTTGAACTCGGACGGTACCTCTCATTGTGTGCTAAAAAGTTAACCTTAAAAAAAGTTGAAATAATAATGATAAAATACTTGACGACCTTTGAACAGTTATGATTATTATTATTATTATTATTACGATACTCCTTCTTTCTCTTCTTCCTATTTTAAATACGCAAACAACATCTGTATATTCATACAGTTAAAAACAAACGAGAGAACGTCGTTTGTAGCCGTTTGTAGTCGTGGATTTAAAAAATACCTTTTTGGTAAATCAGGTACGATTTTGTTTGTTTGTTTGTTTTATCTACATGCGTATTTTATTACTTTTGTGTATTTAATTATTGTAAATTATATTTGTAAAAAAATTATTTTAAAAGGTCAAATAAAATTGACCTCGTTATAAAGCCTCCTGATAGTGT
This sequence comes from Pediculus humanus corporis, assembly GCF_000006295.1. Classification (NCBI taxonomy): domain Eukaryota; kingdom Metazoa; phylum Arthropoda; class Insecta; order Psocodea; family Pediculidae; genus Pediculus; species Pediculus humanus. The sequence continues at coordinate 75,787 of NW_002987161.1, read as the reverse complement.
CTCGGATTTTTTTGGTTGATAATAATAATAATAATAACCATTTGGAGTTATTTTAACGAAGAGAAATTTCTAGAATTCGCGTAAGAAATTTTTTTGCAAAACTCACGCGCGTAAAACAAACGGAAATCGGTATTGCGGGACGATGTAAGACACGTTAATCATTAAAACGATTTAATAAATGATTAAAATTTTTGCACGTGCGTGTGTAAATACACGTGCATGCGTGCGTGTAAAAGAGAATCATTATTCGCAAATAGAGAAAAAAATCATGTGCGAATTAATTACCAACCGTCGTCGTCGTCGTCGTCGTTTATTCGTCTCATTACTCCATATGTTTATTATTATTATTTAATGATGATCTACCTAAGTAAGGTCGTCGTTATAATAAACCTTTAAAGGTTTTTAAACCTTTTTTTATTTAAAAAAAAAATAAAGATGTTAAATTATTATTTAATGTCACAATCATCTCACTGTCACGTTGTCTTTCCCCCCCAAAAAAAAAAAAAATGCGCGTGTAAAAAAAAGCGCCATTTTTTTTAAACGCCATTTTGTTTTTTTTTTTTTTTTACGTCTGAGTCAATTTTGTTGAGTAATTTTTTTTTTTTTATTGCATCCGCGTAAAATTGGTGTAATAATATTTTTCGCGGTAATAATTTTAAATCCTTTAACGTTTTTAATATTAATTAATTAATTAATCGGTGAAATGTGTTTAACCCAAATTTAAATCCGTTAATTTTTGTACGCCATATTTGATGACGTCATTATCGTTAACTTTTTTCGTTTGTTTTTATTATTAATTTTCTTCTTCTGCCGTTATTAAAGTATTTACGTACTCATCATTTTTGACAAGAAAAAAACAATCAAATAAATAAATAAATAATGTAAAAAAATAAATAAATAAAAAGGAAAAGGAAAAAAAAAAGTTTTTTAGATTTATTTTATTTTATTATATCATTTTATTTTGAGACATATAAATTTCGTGGATTCAGAGTGCCAAACTAAATAATTTTTTTTCTTTTTTTTTTTTATTCGTTTCCATGATCGAAAATTAATCATTATTATCATCATTATTATTATTATCGATATTCATTTTTTGTTATTATTATTATTTTTTTAAATAAATAAAAAGAAAAGAAAATTTTTAAGAGTCGTTAAAAATCAATCATTTTTAAATCGTTTTCCTCGTGTAATTAAAAAAAAAAATTTAATTATTTTATTATTATTATTATTAAGATTCCATACTATCGATTTATCGATCGATTTTAAGCAATTAAAAAAAATTAATCGATCGAAATGTTTTTCTTGTGGTTTCCATGTAATTTTTATCTTGCATTTTTTTTTTTTGATGCATTAAAACAAACACAAAAATGGAGGAAAAGGTTTGAATTATGAGGATAATGATGATAATGATAATGATAGTGATAATGATAATAATAATATCATTTGAATTAAGTGCCTTAAAAAAAAAAAAATTTGTTATGAAATTTTTTGACTTTTTTCTTCCTACTCGTTTGTACCTTTGTTTTGATAAAATTAATTTTATTTTGTTTCTATTATTATTATTATTATTATTATTATTATTATTATTATCATTATTATTACTTTTTATTAAGGCAATTAAAAAATGATGAATGAATGAAATAAATTTTATTGTATTCGTGCCATTTCTTCAGTGATATAAAAAATTTTTTTTTTTTTTTGTTTTGATCTCTAATTTTGTTTGTTCGTTTGTTTGTTTGTACGTATAATTAAAAATTCATTAAGATAAATAAATAAATAAATAACATGTAATGTATTTGTGTATAAATAATGTATAAATATTTTATGTGTACATAACAAAAAAAATAATAATTTTTGTTGTTGTTTATTAAAAAATATTAAATAAATAAATTTGTATAAAAAAATTGTATTTAATAATTTTGAAAAAAATTAGTATATAAATAGAAAGAAATACGTCATACATATATATATCGAAGATGATTTTTATGTATATTTTTTTATTATTATTATTATTGTTAATAATGATAATGACGGAATAAATATATAAGATTAATAAAATAAAAAATTTTTGTTCGATTAAATATGATTTTTTTTATTTTTTTTTTGGGGGAGGGAATTTATTCCAGGTTTCCGATTCCTTAAGGATAAATCCTCGAATGAATCCTCGAACCCTTTGTCGTAATCGGGCTCCCGGGAGGAGGGGGCGGGGGAGAGACTGATAATCCTACCCTTTTTTGGGGTATTTTCATACGAATTCGGTCATAGAGTAATTAATAATTTTTTTTTTTTTTTTTTTTTTAAATAAATTTTAATTCGAAAATTATCGAGAGTGAGTGCGTGCGTAAGTGCGTGTGAAATCCGGTCGATAATTTAAATATAAATAATATTCTAGTTAAATAATTACGTAAATTATTATTATTATTATTTTAAGTTTTTTTCAAAAAAACTCGTTTAAAAAAAAAAAAAAAAAAAAAATTAATTAAATTTAAAGTTTTCGAAGGAGGTTAAAAGGGAAGTGGAGATTGGGGGGTGGTGTGGAAGGGGAGGTGAGGGGGAAACACGAGGAATCGAGTTCACTTATTCGATTATATAGTAAATAAATCAATACAACTTTTTTTTTAATAATTTCACGTTCGAAAAATTGATGAGGAAATGAGTAGAAGCAGGGGGAGGGAAGGAGGGAGGGGTGTTGCGGTTGGAGAAAAGAGAAAAAAAAGAAATTTCTTTTTAAAAAAAATTTGCCAGAAGGTAAAAAAACATTGACAAACAATTTTTTTTTCCCGCCATTTTTTTTTTTTAATGACTCCGACGTAATGAATACCTGTTTTACCTGATCTCATTTTTTTTTCTTTATATAAATCTTAATTAACTAACTTGATAAAAAATAAAAATTCTGACCATAAACCTTTGGATGATAACGATAAAAACAACCTTACGATTCGACCTTACGATTCGACGCCATTTTGTTTTTTCGTAGATCGATCGATTAATCGATTAAATTCGACTTTGAAAAATTTTTTTTTCATTCCGTGATTGATAAGAAAATTTAAATAAATAATTATATATTTATTTACTTATTTTTTTCGTAAGGTACGAATATCATTTTTGGCGGGAAGAAGTGAAAGGAATAATAATAATAATCATAATAATAATTTGTAAGTGGAAAAAAACTGTCGTTTATAAAAATTGTAATTTCGTACCCGTTTTTCTCGAAAATAAACGAGTACTCTTACTGATAAGAATAATTTTTTTTTTTATTAAATATGTTTTTTGTTATCAATCGGTTTATCGTACCTGAACGTAATAATAAAACCTGTATGATTTTTTAAATATTTTTTTTTTTTTCTTTTCGTTTGTAAAATTTTTTTTTTATCGTTAAAAAAAATCTTTATGGTAATTTTTTTTTTTTAATGCTTCAACCTTGGAAAGTAGGTATTATTATTATTATTATTATTATTATTATTATATTATTAATATTTTGTAAAACCTGAAAAACGAAAGGATTATTAATAGGATTAAATAATTTCGAGACAAATTTTTATATTATTGGAGGAAATTGCTAAAATTTAAGGCGCCATTTTTATTGATTTTTTTTTTTCTTATTGCGATTTTATATTATTTATTTTATTAAATTTTATTTAAACCCCCTCCCCCTCCTTAGTCCCCCTTTTACCTCCCCTTACTCAAATTACGTAAAGTGAAGAACACAAAATTAAGGAAGGGCAATTTTCCAAATGATCATCCATCGTTCCTGGAATTTCATCGAATGTTCTTTTTTTTTCTTTTTGGAAATTATTATGGATGTGTCGGGGGGGTTGTTTTTAAAGGTCATTAAGATTTCTTTTTTTCTTCAAAAATTTGGGTCGAATTAATTTTTAAAGTAGTCACGAAAGTCTAAAAAAAAGAAAAGAAAAGAAATTTAGGTATCAAACTAATTAAACCGTCGTGTTACGTACCTGAATATAAAACGAACGGAAAATGTCAAAAAAAAATTTTTTTTACACACAAAATAAAAAATAAATTTGATTCGTGATTATGTAATTTCGTCTCTTTTTTTCCATCCCCCTCCCCTTCGCTCCCCTTTCTCCTCCTCCTCCCTCTCTTAAACTCGTGCCCCTCCTTTCGTGTCTTCTGCTATTTTAATATTAAAAATTGAAAAATAAATCAAATTTAACAAAAAAAAAATTTTGTGATTTTTTTTTTTTTCATAACTTAATTCGATTGTTGTAAATTCCAGAATTAAAAAAAAAATTCCAGTGGGAACGATAGGGGTTAACCAGGGATAATTGAGGTGTTACTACAACTCCAACACTCCCCCACCCACCTTCTCTTTTTCATCCCCCTTCTTTCAATAAAATTAAATAATTTTAATCGGGTAATTTTTAAATCCTTCACGTATTACTTTTTTTTTCTTTTTGAAATTACAAAAAGTGCCGAAAACTTTTAATTGTAATCATCGCCCCCCTCCCCACTTTTTTCGGGAGGAGAGAGAGAAGGAAAAAGGTTTTCAGGTACGTGTAATTCCATCATGTTGTGATCGACGTGATAATCAAAAACGTAAAGAAAAAATGGATTAGAAAAAAAAAAAAAAAGACGTGATATAACTCTGTCGTAATTGATTAGATTTATTATTATTATTATCATTTGTCGAACAAACTAAAAAACGTGCTCGAATTTAAAATTTAGAATTTAGAAATCAAACGAAAATTTTTTATATAAATTATTTCGTTTTCTTCCCATCCCCCTTTCCCCCTCTTCTCCCCTTCTTTTTTTTTAGGAAAAAAAAAATTTTATTCACGGATTGATTGATTGATTTTTATCATTATTATTATTATTACCGTAGGGTGAAAATGTTTTTTTGTTTCTTACGGAAGTCGAAAGGGAAACGGTCGTTGCCGGGAGGGGAGTAAGGGGTAAGGAGGGAAGAGAAAAAGATCAATTTTTTGGAGAGAGAAAAAAAAAAAAGGTTATAAAATGTTTTTAACAAGTTTTTGGGGGCCCTCATGTGTGTGTCTGCGATGAGACGAAGAAAATTAGTGTCCTGAAGGGGCAGTTAAAAAAAAAAATTATAAAAACGAGTCGTTTAGTGTGTGCGATTATAAGAGAAAAAATTTCGGACATTTTGGGGTTGTTTTTTTGTATTTAAACGTCACCCTAATGACAGGGTCGAAAAGGTTTTTTTTCATCCCTTTTTTTTGTTCAGTCAGACAACCTACCCTCGAGTAATAATAATTTTATATAATCTCTGTTTTTTCTTTTTTTTTTTTTAAGGGAAAAATATTGACAAAATGCTCATATAAAAACTTTTTTTTTTAATCGAGAACAATAGGATTTATTATTATTATTATTACTATTATTACTATTATTATTTATTTCGGAAGTGGAATTAGTTATGAAAAAAAAAAGAAAAAAGGTTAAGAAGAAATATGAAAACGATTCTTCTTTCGACACAAAATTTTCTGAAAAGAAATTTTCTGAAAAAATGTTAAATAAAAATTAAAAGAAAGTGAAACAGGAAGTGACGTAGATGGAAAAGAAACAAAAAACAAATAAAAACTAAATAAAATATCGAAAAAAATTTTTAAATAAGAATTTGAGTACGTACAACGACCAAAATCTATTTCCACGTCATTTTTTTTATTTTTAAAAAAATTTTCATCTTAAAGTTTTTTATTATTATTATTATTTTATTATAATTACGGTAATAATATTTTGTAAATATTTATTTTTCGAACGGAGTAAATAATAACGCGGCAATAATAATTTCTAATGCCACGTAAAAAAAAAAAAAAATTCACCCTTTGGGTGATTTTTCAAAAACTTTCTCATCGTTTCGCGAACGCGCGCACACACACACGTTTGGTGAAAATGAAAAAAAATTTTTTTTTGTACGTTAGATAATTTATCGATTATTATCGATTATAATCGATTATTTTATCATCGAAAAAAAAAAAAAAAACGTTAAATATGGCGAAATAAATTTTTTCTCTTAAAAAAAATAAAAAATTTAAACATGACGTCGGATCGGGGGGGAAAACAACGAAAAGTTCATTGACCTTTTATATAAATAAATAGTACTCGTAAACAAAATATAATAATAATTTAAAATAAAAGGGCGA
>NW_002987161.1:52682-69457 GCF_000006295.1 Pediculus humanus corporis | reverse complement strand
AATAATAATAATAATGATAAAAACTTGTCGCCGTGAAATGCGAGCATAAATTTCGCTTATTTTATCTGGACAGGTTTGAGTAAAATAATAATGATAATGATAATGGTAATTAATTGCAAAATTTTCCTTTCGTTACTGATATGACGTAAAATTAGAAAGGATTTTTTTTTAATAAAAAGCGAAACTTTTTGCTTCCATTTTTTTTTTTTTATTTAAATTAGTTTTCACACGTCAACGGTAACCGGTTGACGTGTTTCTTAAACTTCTCCTGGAATTCCAAAATAAAAAAAAAATTTATGGAAAAATAATCAAATAAGATTTATTTATTAAACTCGACGATTATTAAAAAAAATGACAAGTAATAATAATAATAATAATGAAATGGTGAAGAGAAAGGTAGATTGAAGTAAAAATTTTTAAAAACTGGAAAAATTTAAATTTCCCGCGCGAACTTAAATTTTAAATAAATCATAAAAATTTTTTATCGATAACTTATTGATTGCAGTGTCATCAGATAAAGAACTTTAAAAAATATATACTTTTTATTATTATTACAAATTGTAAATTTATGTAAATAAATATTAATAAGTCGTCGTCGCGTTTTCAAGGGCTAAAAAAAAAATTTAATAAATTATTGTTATTATTATTATTATTAAACGTGGTGGGGGTGAAGAGTGCGGAGGAGTTACATAAATTTAAACGTGGAATTAAGAAAAAGAAATTTTTATTGTAGTGGATCAAATGAACAATTTAGAATGGAAAAAAAAATTTTAGACAACTTTAAATTATGTTAATTTTGAATGAGAGCTTTTTTTTTTTGATACAAAAACCGGATACGGATATTAACGCACACACACACACACACACAAAATTTACATAACGTTCTTATTTTCTTATTAACATATTTAAAAAATTATGTTTTTTTATGTTTATGTTTAAAAATGTTTTCGTTTAATTAAGTCAAAATCAAAAAAGACAATTTAAATATTTGGGGAGGTAGGAGTGTGTATGATATTTAAGGGAAGTAAGGAGGTTGGGGTGGTGCGGGGAGCAAGGGGTTATTTACATAACTTATTATTACTTAATTAATAAGATGATTGGAAATACGTGCGAGTATTTTATTTTATTTTATTATAATTTTGATAAATTATTTATGTGTTTTTTATAAAAAAATTTATTTATTTATTAACGAACCTGTACCGGGCGGGCTACTACCTGTCGTAAAAAAAAAAATTTACTAATGTTGTAAAAGAAAAAAGCCGAAATATATATAAGAAGAAAAAAAAACAAAATGGCCGGAAGGAAAAAATTTAAATTATTATTATTATTTCTTTTGATTTTCGATGCGATAATCGAATATAAAATTAAATGTCACAAAAGAATAGTTCAAACTATTTGTTACAGCTTCTTTTTTTATAAAAAAAAAAAAGGGTTAACCGGTTTTAAAAAAATAATTCTTACACGAAGCGGTGGTGGGGGGGGGAAGACGAAAAGATTCTGATGCCACGACGATTAAACGTCGTCCAAAACTCGTAAAGTTAAAATAATAATAATAAATGATTACGAGTCGGAGAGACAAAAAGAAAATAGAGTAAGTAAGTAAGTAAGAGTGAGAAGAGTGTAACGTGCGTATGTGATGAGAGAGAGAGAGAGAGAGAGAGAGAGAGAGAGTCGGTATGTAGCAAGAATAAATTAAAAAAAAAAAATTCTAGACCGAAAGCCGGACATAATTTTGTTGTTGTTGTTGGACAGATGACAATGAGGAAATGTGACTCGAGTTAAAAAATTCACTGTGGGATTAGAATAATTGAATAGGCTACACGTCTCCGCCTTTTCCTTGTTTCTCTCTCTCTCTTTCTCTCTTTAACTATCCCTCATAATTCGCTTCTTCCTTTGAGCCTTTTTTTTTTTTGTTTGCATGTATTAAACATTTATCCTTTTTATACATAAAACCCGTATGGAAGTTTAACAAAAAAAATCGTGAACTGATTTACCGGACGTGGAACTAGACTACACAACAACAACAACAACAACTACAATCAATTTTAACTCTCTTTAAAAAATCAATGGCACGTGTTTATCCATTCATTTTCTTTTTTTATTTTTTCATCCGGACTTGATCTGGTCCATTATAATTTAGTTTTTTTTTCTTCTTCCAATTTAGTTTAGTTAGTCGAAGATTGAGAGATTTGAAAACTGGTCCGGATCTTTACATATACGAACGAACAAACAACAAACGACGATAATGATGATGATAATAATTATTATGTAAAAATATTAACATTTTGAATTCTCCAGAGTTGAGCACGTGACAGTTTCGTTCGACGGTTGGAAAAATTATTCAAATAAATTTCGAACGTTTCGAAATTTCTAATATTTTAAAAAGGTTTTCTCGAAACAAACGTTTGCGTCAACAAACAAACAAACAACAACCAAACAAAACAAACGCAAATCACCATCAAACTGTGTAGAGTCTTATGCGAGTTTTTCCAACTAATTAACGAGTTTTAGAATTTTTCTTTGTTTGTTCTTATTTGACGTCATCATTTTTTAAAAATAATTTTAATTAAAAAATAAACAATTGATGATAATATATATTTTAAATAATATATATTTTTTTCATTATCGTCCAGGTGCAAAATTTAATCAGGTACGCGACAGGTTGATAAATTAAGATTTTTCGTCGGTGCTTCAAAACAAAAAAAAAAAAATTAAGGCCCGAGGCAGTAAAAGAGACAACCGACGATCAAAAGATTGCAAATTATCATTATTATTATTTTTTTTTGTTGTCTTGTGCCACGATCGCAATAATGAGAATTTTTTTAAAAAGACATAAAATTTTTTTTTTTTAATTAAGTCTTTTAAGGAAAATTATTTCGAGGTAATAATTTTTAATACTCCAAAAACTTCTGTTGCAAAAAAATGTTTTAATTTAAATATAAAAAAAAAATTTAACTGGAAAAATGAATTCCAGTTCTGGAGAAAAAAAATAATTTTCATGGAGAATTTTTTCCCCTCCCCCCCAATGGAAACGTTTAAAAAGTAAATTTAATATGTCGAGTAATTGATGGCAGTGAACACACACATAATGACATGATATAAACTTTTCCTTTTCTTTTCTTTTCTCCCTCTACCCCTCCCCCCACGTCTGCCCCCCCCCGTCAACTTTTCATAAAGTTAAGATACAGATGACACAAAATAACTTTAATACGTGCACGTGCACACGCACATCCACCCACACACACGCATTGTTCCAAATTTTAAATTTTTTTTTTTTTTTACCAAAAATCGGATTTCATTTAGAGTCAAAAAAAAAAAATCTACTCGTCCGTAACGACGAGTAGATGATTTTAAGTGACACGATTCACCACCTGCCGCCACGTTTAAATAATAATAATAATAATATTATTTTCTGTTATAATTGTGTGTAACACATTGTTTAACTTATCGGCATCCTGTTCATGAATTCCACCAAACATTAACTTCATACAAAGAATAAGTAATTTTTTTTTTCTTTTTTATTTATTTTGTTGTTTGTTGTTTGTCGTTGTTGTCGTCAAAGTTGTATTTTTAGTACCTGGTTGAAATTCATTCTTAGGTGCTTGAGCACGAGTCACCCCGCCGTTGTTGAATGTTGTTAAATGAAATGCCACCATTCGGAATTCATTAGAAAAAAAAAAATCTCGTTGGTTAATAATAATAATAACGATGATGATGATGATGATGAGGAGGAGGAAAAATGATAAAAATTTAATTTTTTTTTTTTCCAACTTGCTATTTAATGTTAATAATAAAATTAAAAAAAAGAAATGACGGTGATGATAATAATAATAATAATTTAAAACTTTTTAAACGGATTCATTTTGTTAACGAGTTTGTTTAAAAAAAATTGTTTTTATGATTTTTTTTTTCTCCAAGTAATTTTATATGTAAATAAAGTTGACGTGAGGTTAAATATATTTATTATTATTATTATTATTATTATTATTATTATTATTATTATTATTATTATTATTATTATTATTATTATTATTATTATTATTATTATTATTATTACGTATATTTATCATATAAAAAAATAAAAATTAAAAAGTTGAAAAGTTGACAAAAAAAAGCGCGAGGGATCTTTTTTTTTGTGTATGAGGTTTTTAAGATTTCGCGGTTTTTTTTTTTATTATCATTATTATTATTATAAAAATATTTTCTTTTTATTGTTTCAATCGTGTAAAATTTAAGGGGAAGGGGGGTGGAAGAAAACAAAAAAAAATTTAAATGGAAGAGAGTTAAAGGGTAGAAAATTTAAATTTTCCGACATCATTATGACGTCATCAGATTTTTTTTTTAAATAAACTTTTATAAATACAAAAATTTTAATTATTATTATTAGTTATCATGGATATCATTTTAAATGTGGGGGGGGGGCATAAGTACCACCGATCGATCACGTTTGCCAACCACGTAATAAAATTTCAAAATTTGAAAAGAAAATCATTTTTAAAAAAATAAAAAATTTTCACGCTTGACATTTACAACGAATTCGATTTAATTCGACAATCAATCAATCAGTCAATCATTCGGTCAATCAATCAGTCAATCAATCAATCGGTCAATCAATCACTCATACTTAAATCATTTCAATAAAAAAATTAATTAAAACTCATCTCAACGAATAATAAAAAAACAGTTTAAAAACAAAAAAAAAATCAAATCAGGTTTACCAAAATAACAAAAAAAAAAAATTTGAATAAAAAATTTATTTAATAAAAATTTACAAATTGCACAAAAAAAAAAAAAAATACATAAATATAAAATTAACTTTTACATAAAATATATATATAAAAATTTAAAAACAATAATGATAATAGTAATAATAATAATAATAATAATTCAAATCAGTCTTTATGAAGGAAAATAATAAAAAAAAAAATTTAATTTTTTCCATCATTTTCAAATGAAAACCTTTTGAATTACATAAGTTAAACATTAAAAAAAAAAAATTTACATTTGGCCAGCCAAACAAAAAAAAAATTTTCCATCGATTAGCTTATATTATTAAAATTTTTTTTTAAATAAATGATTACGATGATGATGATGATGATGATATTGGTAATAAAGTAAAAAAATAAAATATATATTATGTAAATAAACAAATGATAATAATAAATTCATTTTTTTTACAACAATAAAAACTCTTGGAATGTTGTCGTTATTATTATTAATATTATAATTATTATTAATATTATTATTATTATTATTATTATTATTACTAATATTATTTTTTTTACAATTTATTTATTTATTGGCATCATCGGATAAACTCTCGTTTAATTTTTTTGTTATTCTCAATAAATATATATTTTTTTTTTTAAATTCTCTTTCCTCCATTTTCTTTTTTTTTTTTTTTATTCGAGTTTTATTTGAGTTATCAATACACAAAAAAAAGAAATATTTGATTAACGTCTACACTCTAATGAAAACCTTTTTTTTATTGATTGGAAACCTCTTGAAAAAAAAAAAAAAGTCGTAAAAGAAAAAAAAAAAGAAAAAAATTTAAGCGTTTAAGACCGTCCCAAAAAGTAAAATAATAAAATGAAAGCCACTCCTCCTTTATTTTCGAAGAAAAACAAATAATAATAATAAAAAAGTCGAAAAATGAAGGAAATAAAGAAAGAGAGAGAAAGAGAGAGAGAGAGAGGGAGAAAAAGAAAGGAAAAAGAAAAATTCAAAGGAAAATTTCAAATAGTGTAAAAGTCAAAACTTATGTCTTGTTGCCACAATGATATAAACGACACGTCTACTGCCACGTCTCGCAAAATATTTTCCTAATTAAACTTATAAGTAAAACAGAAAAAAAAAGTTTAAAAGCATAAAAAAACAAATTGATTTGATATAATTTTGTAATTGCAAAAAGAAAAAATTTTTTGTCGTTGACGTCATAGTCGTACCTTATCAGCTGATAAAAAGAAAACAACAACAAGAAGGAAATTATAAGAAGGAAGAAGAAAAAAAAAATTTTTAATGTCGTCGAGGTTTCCGTGCGAGATTTCGTAACGAATGAAAAAAATCGAAAGTTTTTTTTTTAGTAAACAAACAATCTAAAACATTTTAACAAACAACAAAAACAATTTTTTTTTTCTTTCTGCTTGTGAAAATTGAGCAAATTTTATTTACATGTATTTATTTATTTTTTTTTTTTTGCACGAACGTAAATAGAACGTGAGTTGACACGTTCGTGCTAGCAAAATAAATAATGAAAATATTCGTCGTAAAAAAAAAAAAAAGTATCACAAGTTGTTGTGGCAACAAACGACAAACGACACGTTGATGATAAATTTTTTTTCGTTTTCTTTTCTCCCCCCGGTTTCCTTTGAATTGTCGTGGGATCGTTCGTGGATTTCGAGGGGGGAGGTGTGGTGGGGGAGAAGAAAAAGGATTTTCAATGAAAATCTATTTGACGTCCCAAAAAATCGTTCTCGTCTTTGTTTTAGGTAGTAGGTTGGTTGGTTGGTTGACTTGTTGTAGGTACTTGTACTCGGGAATGTGAATGATTGTTTTTGGTTTGGTTTTTTGTGGATGTTTCGACTAATGTGGATCGATTTTGGATGCTCGCGTGCAGTAAGATTCCCTCTGACAAATGACATTTTAAAATATTATTCAAATTTTCTTATTCGGTACCAGTTCATTCCTTCGATAAAACATAATTTTAAAAAATGAAACCGGTACCTTTTAAGTACGACAGCAAAAAAGAAATAAAGATACACTTTAATTTTACTGTTGCGTATGCGTGTGCGTGTGCGTGCCTTTTTCTCACTCTTAATTATTTTAAAACGGACTAAAATAAAAAAAAAAATTTTGGAAAATTATTCGGCCATGTTTGTTTTTAACCTCAACGTCCTAAAATTTGTCTTAGCTTGTCAACAATGTGCAATCAATTGTAGAGGCAACAATAAGTTCAATACAGTTTAACACCTGATAGAGGGGGTAATTCGGTGAGATCAGACATGAAGCAATCGTCAAAAAAACCTAACAAACAATCGAAAATAAAAATGACTCCTTTAAAAGAGAGCAAAATCAACTTTTTGACTCTTCTAAACCACCCAAATTGTCCAACAAGCGACAACAAACAATTTGGAAATTTTTCCGATTCCGATTCTCTTGACTTACACTAAAAAAAATTAACAAAAAATCATTTGAAACATTTATATAAGATGACAACTTATCGAAAGTCTGCAAATTTCTTCCAATTTTGGTGCTTCTACCATCGAAGACCTCCGAGAGATGTTTTAAAATAAAGCTTTCTTTTGCTAAAACTAGATTATGAATATCGTATCACACTGACCTAATGGATATTCCCTTCCAACAAACACTTAAAACTATGCCAAAAAAAAAATTAATGTCAACAAGTGTGCAGTTTACTACTTTGGACTGGCAATAGCGTCAAAAAATATTGCCTCCTTCCAGAAGTAAGTAGAAGAAGAAACATTTTACATTGACGATAGCAAAATTTAAATAAACTTATTTAAGATCGATTCACTTTCTAACGTTTTCAAACAAACAAACAAACGGTCACTTACAATTTTCCAAATTCAATTTTAAATCAACAGACCATTTCAGACGAAATTACAATGGGAAGAACAAAAAAAAAGAAAATTTTTACGCACACACGCACAACAGTAAATGAAGAAAAAAAAAAGTGGCAAGATCCTATAAATTAAAAAAATTCATTTATAAAAAATTTCGCATTAAAAAAAAAAAAAAAAGTTGATAAAAAATTAACGATTCTAAAACGATTATTATTATTATTATACCACACGAATTTTAACATTCTTGTTGTGTTTTCGAACTTACTTTTGACGATAAAGTACTCGTACTCGTTTCCCTTTCGGATTTTTCTTTCGCTCTGTGCATCCATTCGACTAAACAAAACGTCGAAGTACCCACAAGAGATAATAATAATAAAATACCTAAATGTATTTGTAGGTTTGCACTTCTGCCGTAAAAGAAACTCGCGGCGGCTCCGACAGACTGGAAACAAAAAACAAAAAAACAAATTAAACCTTAAACTTGTAATAATCCGGGAATCCCCTTTCGACTTTCATCATTTGTACCTGTACGAATTTAAAAATGGCAACGGCGGGTGCGCTATCTTCGAACCATATACTACCCAACATTGAATAAATTTGAGTGTTGAAACAACTGTCACCCAAACCTAACAAAACACTGCAAAACAATGCCAAATATTCGCTGGAAAAAGAAAATTTTTATATTATTTTTTGATAAAAACAACGATTTTCCATCGAAGGTTTTTCTTTTTTTTTTTTTTTTTTTTTGTCACTCACTTGGAATTTATGTAAGCTTCTTCGTCCGTTGCTTGTATCGGAGAAGAATTTGGCAAATTGATAAATATTAGAAAAAAGGAAACGAGATGAATTAAAAATCCAAAAACAACAATCGGATCCCTTCCCCATTTGCTTAATTTCGTACCGGTTACCGAAAACATGAGACCTCCTAAAACAACAAAAAAAAATTAATAATAATCGTCACCCTTACCCTCCCTTTTTTAATTATTTATGCAGTTGTGACAACATTTGAAAAAAAAAAAAAGTTTAATACCGATGAGTTCTCCAACCCCGATGAAAACACCCGATAGACCTACGAGTGATTTGGCTTTTTCCTTAAACTGATTTGTGAAACCTATGCTCGTGCTGTAAATCCCACTGAAAAATGACAACTCGATACCTGAAAGAAAAGGTATTAATATGTTTAATTGCCATTTTTAAATTTTTTTTTTTCATATTTTACTAATACTACACTCCCTAATGCCACGAAAAATATTTCTCATCTTTTATGTATGCAACCGTTGAGTGTTAAAGTTTTAATTAATTTAAATTTTGTTTTCCTTTCAGTTTTCAAAAAGGAAAACCGTTGGAAAATTTTTTTTGTAAAATTTCACCTGTGTAAAAAAATGTCACGACGAGCAAAAGCATTTCCTTTGTCGCAAATAATTTAAATGATTTTTTCAATGCTTCGACTCCGGATTTTTTTTCCTTTTCCGAATTATTCGGTTGGTCCGTGGAATTGTTAACTTCGATTTTCGGTGGTCTCAAAGTGAATAAAAATCCAACTCCGACTGCTGACACGACGCTCATAACGATAAAAACAACATTTATCGTGCTTAAATCTAAATCTTTGTCTTGAAATTGAAAATAAACAAAAATGTTTCCGATGAACATGCTGGAAAATTAAAAAAATTAAAAAAATTTTAAATCGGGAGGAAGGTAGGGGGGTGCGTGGGGGGGGGGTAAGGTGGGAAAATGTCTTACCTGCACTGAAGCATGAACCAAAAAATTCCAGAATTTCTACTGATGGTCGTCTTATCCGAATTCATTATCAAATAATTTCCTTGTGCCGTCCAAATAATTCCAGCACCGAAACCAAGAATTGCTGACATTAGGTAGAGAAGCCATGTTTTCAACATCAAAAATGATACTATGAAAAGTCTATAAAATAATTATCATTATTATCATAATTTTTACCCTTTTTCTACTTAATTTTACCTTCCAAAAAAAAAAAATTTCAAATTTTATTACGTAATAATCATAAGTTTTTCCTCGTTTTGAAATAATAATAATAATAATTTTCTTTCTTTCAAGGATATTTTCCGTTTTGCCAAATGGCAAAAGAATTTTATTTTAATCATTAAATAAATAAATTTTTTAACCGAAAATAAAAAAAAATTCTTTTACCGATTGCCATTTGATGAGACAACAACAACAACAACCACAAAAACAATAACAACAACAAAAAGAGCCTATTCTAACGAACAACCACGTTCGCCGCAATCCATTACTTTGATTGTTTATACCAATGAGAGAGCATTGAATCATTTAAAATAATAATAACATTGTTTTTATTTTTATAATATTTTTTTTTTTAAGCCGAGACGTTCATTGTGTGTGTGTGTCTGTGCGCGTGTGTATAAAAAATGTATAAAGGTGTTGTTTGCACGAGGCAACACATTCAAAGATTCCATCAATTTTTTTTTTTTTTTTTTTTTTAAAGGAGCCTTGGAAGATAATTCGAATCCGTGACATTTAACGCATTTTAAAATAAGCAAATAATAATAATAATAATAGTAGGAGTAGTAGTAGCAGTAGCAGTAAGAGTAGGAATTTTTTTTTTTTTTTTAAAGTGGGGGGGAAAACCGCTGACATTTTTTTTTATAGAAAAAATAAAAAAATTTCGAAATTATTCGAGTAATAATTTATTTTTATAAATATTTTAATGGATGAGTTAACAGTTAGAATAGTTAGTCACAATTTTTTCTAATTAAATATATTTTATTTATTTATTTATTTATGTATTTATTTATTTATGTTCCGATTCGAATACGATTCGGAATTATTATTTAAAAAATTAAAAAAATATTCGAATGAACTTTTTTTTTTTTTTTGCGGAGGTGATTCGGTGATAGTTATGTTTTATGTTTGAAGCACATTTTAGATTATTCTAATCGAATATTTCAAACGAAAAATAAATAAATAAATAAATAATTTTCGAAACAATCGCTACAAACAACGTTTATTCGCGTTGTTGTTGCTGTTCCAACTGTCAAAAAGTTACCAAAAAAAAATTTAAATTTTTCTACGTTTTTTTGGTAAACTCGGAATCGAGAATGAAAATTTATTAAAATGCGTTAGAGGGTTTAAACATGATGATGATGATGATGAACTTGCCACCTTACTTAGGTAATAAAACCTTCAAAGAGGATTACATAAGAGAGAGAGAGAGAGGGAGAGAGAGAGAGAGAGAGAAAGATTAATTTTAATCAAGAAGTGGAAGGTAAAAAAACAAAGAAAGAAAACGAAATTTATTTTTTCTATTACGTAATTCTTTGAGATGCACAAGTTTTTAATCTCTCCCTCTCCCTCCCTCTCTCTCTTTCTATCTCTCTCTCTCTCGAAAATTTAAAAAATTTTTTTTTCTTTTATTTTAAATGCAATTAAATCGACGATTGATATTGTAAAATGCGAGGGAAATAAAATCATGTTTTTTCCCTGTTCGTGTCAATTACGTAATAATAATAATAATAATAATATAAAGTACCACCCAGAAATTGTCATATATTACCCGCGTTTTTACGTCATTGACATTATTTTTTCTGGCAAAGGCAATTCGAAAATCAATAAAATTTTGTATTTTTCCATCCATGTGCAAGAATAATAACAAATGATCAAAGTTTAATAAAAAATTGAAACCGGTCGAATTATCAAAGTCTAAAAACAAAAGTTTTTGTCGACTCTCTCGTAAGGCAAAAAATTTCCCCCTCTTTCCCCCGACCGAAAAAACTCTTACGATAAGTTATCGATAATAATTTTCAACTATTGATTGATTGATTGATTGATTGATTGATAGATACCGACAAAATCGTTAAAGATTACAATAAATCAATTATAATAAGTTTTTTAGTTTACAAACAAAATAAAACAAAAACAAATCCAATAATTAATTTAATTAAAAATTTTTTTTAAAAATAAAAATGTCGCGAAATGTTTACTTATAGAAATATTTGTTTAAAGTTTCAAATGTTGGTAACGGTAAAATTTATGGGCAACAACTTACGGTTTCATTAAAAAACACGATTTAGAAATATATTTGCTAAAAATTTATTTATTTATTTATTTATTTTATATAAAATTTGCACAATCTACAACGATTTCGATATTATTCGTGCTTGCGTGTGCGTGTGCGTATATATATATATATATATATGTCGCAATTATAAATATAAATAATTATCATAAGTATAAGAAAAAAAAAAGTCAAGTTTCTATTGAGGAAAATCTAAAAGAAAAAAAAAACTTTGTGGAAAATTTTCAAATTATTATTTTTTCCTTTTCCCTCACCTCCCCTCCCTCCTCCCCTTCCCTTCCCTCCCTTCGAGATAAATTTTATTTAATTAATTACCGAAAAAAAAAAGTGCGACAAGAGATTACGGCTACTCTTTTAAATTATTACTTTTTTAAAAAAAAAAAAAACTCGAATGAAAATGTAAATTTTGGCATTTCGAATTTTCAAACAGGTTTTTCATTTTCATTTTTTTTTTCATCTTTTACGTAATTCGAAAAAAAAAAACGGGTAGTTTTTCATTTTTTTTTTTTTTTTTTTTAATAAAGGTAAACTTCAATACGTTCGAATAAACCTTGATAAAAATAGAAAATAGTGTAACGCCTAATGATAATTAAATAAACGCCCGGAAAATTATTTTAAAAAAAATTTTCCAAAATATTTACTCGTGTCATTCCAGACAAAAAAAAAAGAAACCAGTTGCTTTGTTTCTGTTGCATACCCAAGACGTTTATTATTATTATTATTTTTTTTTTACACGTTGGTCAATGAATGCGGATCTTATTTAGATAAACGATAAATTTATCATTATTATTATTACATGTCACAAAATGCCGTCGTAAAAGTTTTTTTATATCGTTTTGAATAAAGAAGAGAGAAAAAAAAATTGGAATCACCTTTTCGAAAAAAAAACCTGATTTTTTAAAATTAAATTCACGGACGCGATGAACTTTAAAAGTAAATAATAATAATAATAATTTTAACGACAACAACAACAAATAAAAAAATATCACATCCTGGAAAATTAAAGGCGATTTAAAAAAAAAAAAGCTTTTATGTTATCAACATCATCATCATCATTATCATCATCATCATCATCATCATCATCATCATCATCTTTGTGTCTATTCGAATAGGGAAGTCAATAATAATATTGATGCAATTTAAATTTATTAATAAATTTTTTATTAAAAATTATGCGTTACGCTAATGAAATCCGTTCGTTAAAATACATTCGAGAAAGAGAGAAAGAGAGAGAGAGAGAGAGAGAGAGTGAGAGAGTGAGAGAGAAAGAAAACGAGTTAATTAGTAACGTAATTATTTTTAATTATCAATTATTTATAATAATAATTTCCAAGTTCTCGTAAATAAATTACGTGAAAAAAATTCCATTTCGAAATCATCATCATCATTATCATTATTTAAAAAAAAAAAAAAAAAACGTCAAAATAATATAACTGTAAACGTCCTTTTTTTTTTTTTTACCATCGGTACCCATTTTGTGTGTGTGTTTGCTTTAACGTTGTCATACGAGAACAAATAATTTATTAAATCCTTTAAATACCGAGTCAACCGTGAAACAAACAAACAAAAACAAACAAAACAAACAAACTCATCGCGAATAAAAAAAATTTATTTATTCTCTCTCTCCATTCATTCAATTTCCAAAATATTATGGCGAAACAATTCGATTATTGTTTTTTTTTCGATTTATGAAAAGAAACTCTAACTTCCCCCTCTACTCCCTAACCTCACCTTACTCCCCTCCCCACCAGAAAGAAAAAAAGAAAATAACGTATCAATTTTTTGATACAATAATTAAAATTCAATTAAATTTACACAACAACTTTTTATTTGTCTATCGTTTAAATATCATTTTCTTTTTTTTTTTTTTTTTTCAAATAATAATGACAATAATAAAAATGAATCGAATTTCATACGATTAAAAATCAATTTTTATCTTTTTTTTTAAAACGAATAATAAAAAAAAAAAAGAAGCTTTGTTTATTGTTAATAATAATAATAATAAAAAGAAAGGTAAAAGAAATCATATGGCAAGGTCATTAACGTAAAAGAACCCATACCTTGATTACACTACGATTATGTATAAATAAACAAATCAATAAATATATAATTATAAAAAAAACCGGTAAATTATTATTATTATTATTATTTTAAATTAATCGTACGTGGTGGTGGTA
Source organism: Pediculus humanus corporis (assembly GCF_000006295.1). Classification (NCBI taxonomy): domain Eukaryota; kingdom Metazoa; phylum Arthropoda; class Insecta; order Psocodea; family Pediculidae; genus Pediculus; species Pediculus humanus. The sequence goes on along the minus strand of NW_002987161.1, from coordinate 55,628 downwards.
ATTGTGGCAGTGGTGGTATTTCTACCAACCCAAAACCGAACCTAATTTTTCAAAATTGTTTTAAAAAAACTTACGCATATATGATGGCTCCCAATATCATTGAAAATTTGGCACTCGTCAAACTTATTATAGACGGTGCTATCCAATTACATACGGCAAATACCGAATATATTATTGCCAATGATATGTAACCATAACCGTCAAAATCATCTAGTTTATCTCTGAAAACGCTAAGAACTGTTTCCTGTAAAAAAACAAAATGGGAAAAAAATTATCATTTAATTTCCACAATAATAATAATATGGCTGGAATGTAGAAATTCGGAAATTGAAATAGCCAGGATGTGGAGAGCAGGAGGCAGAAACTATTCCGGTCATCGTGGGAGTAGCATTGGGAGCCATACCACCACATTCAATAAAGGGAAATTTAAAGAAGATTTTGAAGAACCTAAAAGAAGAAGAAACCATCCAGGAAATCGCACTATGTGGGACGGCCCTCATTCTTCAGAATTCTCCATCATTCGAGCATTTATCCCTAAGGAATCGTCGGGTAAAAAACCTGGAATAAATGAACTTAAAAACCCCAACAAATAAGAACCTTGTCGTGTTTAAAAGTGATAATAATAATATTAACAAAATGTATTGAAATTTGCATTAAGAGTACGCGAATTTTTTTTTTTTTCATTTTTTTTTCCTCATTTCCCAATTTGACCCCGTCCCATTTTTTTTTAAATTAATAAATCCTTATTATTATTATATTATTATAATATTATTATTATATTATTATAATATTATTATTATATTATTATAATATTATTATTATATTATAAATGATTAAATTAAATTTATTTATTTATTTTAGCGGTCGTAAGTTATTTAAATAGAATCCTTAACGGAAAAATTGTAAAAAAAAAAAATTTTTTTGTTATTGATAACTTATCTTTAAACTTTTTTTTAACAACAAATAATATAAATTATTGTGTAATTTTACAATTCACGGTTGATTACCACGTTCAGTATATAATATATAATATATTTAAATTTTTCCTAATTTATTTAATATTTTAAAGTAAAAAAAAAAAAAACGTTAAAATTATTTTTCCGATTGTTTATTAATGATTTCACATTATGATTTTTTATTATTATTATTGTTATTAAAAAGAAAAAAAATTACTTTCACTCGAATAAAACAAAACAAAAAAAAGGTGAATATTTAAACGGTCAATTATTATTATTATTATTATTATTATTATGTTATTAACGAAGTGGAAAATATTTAGAGCATATTAAAGAAAAAATTCTTTTTGTTTTCAAGTGAATGTAATTTTAGTTATTAAAAAAAAAAAAAAAAATTTTTTTTTGATTTAATAAAATGAAATTTAAAGTATTATTAATTTACGTAAATTATAATTAAGGAATCGTTAAAAAAAAAAAAAATTATAGTAAATAAATAAATAAATAATAATAATAATTTCATTTAAAAAAATTTTATCATGGGTTACTGTATTGATAAAATGGCTTAGTCAGAGACTCATACGATTACAAATGAATAAATACTAATAATAATTATTTTAACGTAAAAAAAAATTTAAAACTAATTCTGATGATGTTGTAGTTTAGTACAACAATTATTTAGTTATTTATTTTAGTTTTAGCTGTTATTTTCGATAAGGTAACCAATTAAGTTTTGACCTAAATAAAAATAATAAAATTGAAATTAAAAAAAAAAATTACACGATAAAAATAAAATAATTACTATGTGAGATACTATCGAACCATGATTTTATTAATTGGTTTATTTATTATTAGTTTAATTAATAAATAATAGTAAATTTTTTTTATTATCATTATTATTAACCGATATCCCTGAATTTTAATAAAAATGTACACACACAGAAAAAAAAAAAAAAAAAAAAAAGAAAAGAAACTTTCACTGTGCTATTAGATTTCTCTTTGGCATTTTATTTTTTCAATGAAATTTATTTTAATATATATATATATAGAATTTGATTGGAAATTTTTTTTTTGTTTAATTTTATGTTTTTAGGTAAACAATAAAACTGTAATTTTGTTTTTTTTATTAAAAAAATTTTTTTTTCAAGGAGACTAGAAAAAAAAAAAATTATTCAATTCTTTTACCAATTTTTTTTCTTTCTTTCTCAAGAGTAAACTTTTTTTTTTTTTTTTTAAATATGTAATTGTGTGTAATTATGTTTTTTCTAAGTTTATAATAATAATAATATTCTTTTAACATTTTAAAACGTACGTTAATGTCAATAAATATTTTAACATTTATGATGAGATGTGGATTTGTTTAAACAATATACGACTAAACATAAAAAAAAAAATTATTCAATGTAAATATGTTTTCAAAATCTGGTATCAATTTTTACTTTAAGTTTAATATTTCATGAATTTTATCAGTTATTTTTATATCATTTTATAAATATTTCATGCAAAACCATGAATTCTTTTTTTTTTTTTTCGTTTTAAAAATTAAAACATTTTTGTTTTCGATTCGATAACAAAAAAAAAATAATAATTTTTGACTTGTAAAACTTTAATAAATTATTTTACATTATTTGAAACTAACATGGATTTATTTTTTTATTATTAACCTTTATGTAGTCTTTTAAATTTATTTATTATACAGATAAAGAAAAAAATTATTTACAAATTGAAATTTCACCCATAATTATTACATATATTATTGTTTTTGTCGAATAAACATGATTTAAATTGAAGGTAAATAAAATAATATTAGTTCAGCCTAAAATTAAATTGCTCAATTAAATTTCAATACTTTTTAGGTTTTAACATGTTTCACAATAGTAAATTTCATACACTTGATTATTATTTTAAAATTTATTTGTATTTTTTTTTTTTTAAGTGTCGATTAAAATTTGCATTTATATGATTATAAAAAAAAAAAAAATTATAAATACAC